>NW_026652287.1:31118352-31294263 GCF_009828535.3 Hylobates moloch | reverse complement strand
CAAAAAAAAAAAAAAAAAAAAAAAAAGAGTATCAGGAAAAGGAAGTGAAGAAAATCAAATGATCATGACACCTTATGGGGATTCTCTGAAAAAAATGCCCAGCAAATATGCACTCTCTACAATGAGTTAACATCATGGACCTATGGATGACATTGTTTTTTAATCTGAAAATATTTAATTGGCAAATAAAGGTCATATACATTCAAGCTGAACAATATGATGATTTGATATATGTATACATTGTGTAATGATTATCACAATCAAATTAATACATTCGTCAGCACCGATGCTGTACATTCGACGCCCAGAACTTGTTCATCCTGTAACTGAAAGTTTGCACCCGTGTAGATCAAATTGAAATGCAACTGAATCCATTTGAGAAGATTGCCCTAGAGTTACCTCTGAACACATCCGGCTTTCTTTGTTAGAACTGTTCGTTTGCTTATTTGCCAAGCACTAAGTAGAGTTTAATGTGAGAAATAGTGTCAAGTAAAAGTCTATCCTTCTCAGATGTACTTTCTTTCTAAGCCATGCTTTAAAATTCTGTCACTGGCTTTGATGGTCTATTAATATGCCAATTACAGATATGTTTTGATCTAAGTTTCTTCAATTTGAACTTCAGCCTAAAATAACCTGGATGAAAAACAAAGTTGCTATTGTGGATGATCCAAGATACAGGATGTTCAGCAACCAGGGAGTCTGTACCCTGGAAATTCGCAAGCCCAGCCCCTATGATGGAGGCACTTACTGCTGCAAAGCAGTCAATGACCTTGGGACAGTGGAGATTGAATGCAAACTGGAGGTGAAAGGTATGACATCCAATATCTCATGTATAGACTAAAGTTAAAGAAAATCATTGAATTATTGTTCTTAATGCTTATTGTTCTTAATCCAAATTGCTTGCCAAAATGCTGCAGCGAGGGTGGGAGAGGGTGGTGAGGGCAAGGGAAGCAGGGAGGGAATTCAGGGAGAGAAGACATTCTTACATCCTGCATTCACTTCACTTTATTTGTGGAAGGCTACTTGATTATTTAAGTTAACTTATTTTTATCTTATGTGATTTGCACTAACTAAGGGACTGTTAATTTCAGTGGAATGTTAGTGTGTGTACAGCATGGTAAGAATGAAAGGGGCTATCACTTTGGTGACATAATCCATCTATAAATAGAAGCCTAGTGTAAAAATCCATCTATTGAAATGACAATTGAGGAATCTGCACTATTTTTAATTAGTTTACTATTTTTTAAAGTTTATTATTTTCTGATATTTATAGAAATAGTTTTGCTAATTGTTTGATACTACACATATAGAATATAGCATATACATATTATAACAGGTTGCTTTTCAAATCTCTAACTAGAGAACTTCCATTTATAGGTATACATTTCATTTATACTAGTTTTCAAAGTGTGGCAACTAATGTAAACCAAGAAAACACATAAGAATTTATGTGATTGAAAAGCATAACCTGCCATCTTAATCAATTTTCAAATTAATCAACTACCATTTTTATGCTGATATTTTTCTTTACAAGCAGAACCTACTTTGGGACACTATGAAAACCCCTTCAAAGAGTCACCATTATGAGATAATAGGTGACATGATCCTAATGTGTTTTCTCTCATTCTTAACTGTATCATATTGCCATTCTGTAATAACCAAAATCTTTCTTTTTCCAACCTCTCTATAATGAAGAAATTATAATCTAAAACTAGTAAATAACTATTTTAGAAAATCATAGTATATGCTTGGGTATTTATGTTTTTTTAAAAAGAGTCTTTTAGTCCTAAATCTAGTATAAATATGATAGAGAAACTTCTTGAACAAAATAACTTTCATATATATATATATATTTTTTTTTTTTTTTTTTTTTTTGAGACAGGGTCTCGCTCTGTCACCCAGACTGGAGTGCAAGGGTGCGATCTCAGCTCACTGCGACCTCTGCCTCCTGGGTTCAAGCAATTCTCGTGCCTCAGCTTCTTGAGTAGCTGGGATTACAGGCATGCACCACCACACCCGGCTAATTTTTGTATCTTCAGTAAAGACGGGTTTTCGCCATGTTGGTCAGGCTGGTCTCAAACTCCTGGCCTCAAGCAATCCATCCACCTTGGCCTCTCAAAGTGCTGGGATTATAGGCATCAGCCACTGCACCCAGCTGCTTTCCTCTTATAACTTTTTAAAGCTGTATTCTTTCTTTTACAATTCATAATTGAGTGAAAGGAAAAAGATTTGATTTTTTTCCCTCACAAATATAAGGCATATAATATTCTTAGAAAATTTCAAGCCTTACTATTGAGATAACCCTTACAAATTTAAACATTTTTAGCTGCTTTATTGGCTTTAAATGATTATTAAGGTCATAATTGCAAGTCATCTGGTTTCTAAACTGCTACCCTTATTAGTTCCAAAGTATTGTTGATGCTTTTGTTTCAATATCCCCCCAAAAAACAAAAACTAAAAAAAAAAGTACCACTTATTTATGCTTTGAAACTAGCTGAATGTTGTTAATGATATAAAATGATGCTTTAACAAATGGAACAATATTTGTGGCCCTCCTTAAAAGCGAATAGTATTATACATATACATGATATATTCTTTTTAGTGAAAATGTAGTAAATGGTACAGTAATTAAATTTGATAAAAAGAATAATGTATTCTAGTATGTAAGTTCATAATAAAGTATCAACTGTGATATATTGATAAAAGCTTTTGATCCTAAAAGTAAAGCTGAAATTGTTTATCATCAGATTGTTATCTGATAATAGGTAACTTGAATCAAGTTAAGTTGTGAAAAAAGGTAAGAATGTCAACTGAGAATAAATAAATACTGGTACAAATATTCTGATTCTGCAGTGATATATCAAGGAGTAAATACCCCTGGACAACCAGTCTTCCTGGAGGGGCAGCAACAGGTTTAAAAAGTTTATATCCCACTGGATATTCTACTTTCCGTTCCATTCCTCTTACATGAAAATGCACCTTGCATGTAAAGCTTGACTTTCTCATTTGCTTTTAATTGTACCCCTTAGCAGCTCATGGCATACAGTGTTTATGCCATGAACAAGGAAGGCCAAATTATTCAAGGATATTAAGTAATGTAGAAACTAAGTTTTGTCAGAAAGCTACATACCATACCACAAGTCTCCATGAATAAAGCCGGAAAACTACATTTGAAGATGATCTCGTTTTATATAATAAGACTATCAAAACTTGGGAATCAATATTTCTTTAATATTTTCATTTTTTAAATGTAGAAAGACTTTTTTTAAAGATAGTTTACAGCATAGTTTCCTTATATTCATGATGCAATTCAGAGAACTGAACATTTCAAACTTTTTTTAAAAAATGTTCTGAGCATTTTTTATGGAAAGAGGATACAAAAATAGATCCGATATTTAGAGGCTGGGCGTGATGGCTCTCGCCTGTAATCCCAGCACTTTGGGAGGCTGAGGTAGGTGTATCACTTGATCCCAGGAGTCCAAGATCAGATTGGGCAACATGGCAAACTCCCATCTCTACAAAAAGTACAAAACTTAGCCAGGTGTGGTGGCGGCATGCCTGTAGTCCTAGCTACTTGGAGAGCTGAGGCAGGAGGATCACTTGAATCTGGAAGGTCGAGGAGGCTTCAGTGAGCCGAGATCTCCAGCTTAGGTGACAAAGTAAGACTTTGTCTCAAAAAAATAAAAAATAAAATAAATAAATTGGGAAACTTACCTATTTAAAATATTCCCATTACAAATTCACCAGTAGAATATCTGTAACCTATCTGTTGAAGATTTTGGACATTTTCATGGGGACTCAAATTATTTCACATTTATGAACTTAAAAGGAAAGAAAATTCTAGGCTCTATTACAAAATGTATCAAGTAATAAATGAGTACTATCATATATATGTGATTCACCCCCATTTGGAATTGCAAATTAAGAGTTATTTGCAGCTGGGTATGCAACCTGATAAAAACCCTGATGATGTAGATCTATGCCTGAGGTTACAATATTTGTTTTGTGAGTTTCCAGAGATAATATCAGCTTCCAAAAGAGGAAAAAAGTAAGGTTCTTTCTTGAAAGCTTTGTAGATTATATATACAATAGCTTTGTGACATAAGGTTAAGTTTTGTGTCTATTTAGATCAGTCATATATATTCCATTCAGAATACAATATTATAGAATACACTAGTCTAATATTTGTACTTGATAATTTTGCCTTTTAGAATTTCAACATATATATATGTACATTAACACTTTGTCTATTGTCTATGTTTTTCTTTTGTTGAAAAACACGATATATATATGTTGTAGGGTTTTGGTTTTTTGTATTTGTTTTAAGCTAATGGTTTGGAAGCTCTTACCAGAGATATTCACTATACAATCAGATTGCCTTTGCCACCTATTCAGGCAAAGTAGTTGTGCATATTAATAAATGTTTTACATATTAATGATCCTTTTGACGTGACTGGATCCCCACCCTTCATTTCATGTGCTTCTATTTTCCTACATCTTTTACATGACTAAGGATTAATGAAATCACCTCATCATAATCATGACCATAATTTCATCCAACAAGTACTCAACTTTGGTGTTAGCACTTTATTAATGCTTACGACTTCTCTCTCTCTCCCTCTTTCTCTTTTCCTTAGTCGTTGCACAATAAGGATTTTTGAATGTATAATATCATCTAAGGTAAGCTTTCATATGGTTTTGGCATATGAAGCTTATGACTGTCATAAGCCATACCAAGCCTGTGGAGTATGGCATGATTTTCATTATGTAATCCAATGAAAATAGACTTATTTTAAATCGCTAACTTTGTAGTTTTAATTTGTATTTCACTATCTTGAAATTAACAGCTAGTACTTATCCATCACAGCAGTCTCCTATTGACATGAGGCAAGTTATTGAATGCAGTAGAGCATGAATCAAAGCATTTAATGTAGACAAAAATGGGTGATACCCAAGCATTCTGAATTATTTGCATCAAGGAATGGACATGTACATAAGTGGCATCATTTCTACCAATATGTGACTTGAGTTGTTTTTTTAAAAAAAGGAGAATGACTTTCTCAAATTTGCATTAAAGAAGTTTTTAAGAATGTTCAAATGGCATGCTGCTTTGCCTGGACGTGAATTTATTAGCAAGTAGTAAAGCACTTCACTAAAGGACCATGAATTTTTGTGGTTTCATGGATTCTCTCTTGAAGGGTACTTTTATTTTTTTAATATAATTCAGAAACTCAGAAGGTAAGTATGAAATATTGGTAGGTGTTTCTCACACCTTCAGAAAGTATTGGACTGGTATTGTTATTATAATTTTAACAAAATATTTCCAATTTTTGTGCTTTTGACATATATAAGTGGCCAAAGTTAAAGGGAGTAGTTTTTATCTTTTCCAATGTGCTTGAATTGAAACTCTCTGTGCCTAATTAAAAAGAACATTAACAAACTGGAAGCAGATCTTCCCACTGATCCATAATGTGGTATGCATTTATTCTGCTGTTCAGTCAGAACATTTAAATCATCTATGAGGAATCACAAAACCTCTCAAAGAGCAATAAATACTTTCCAACTACTTGGGAATTTAAATGAAGATTGAACAATAGTAGGCGAAAAACTGCTATGGTTCTGCTGGGAACTTGCTTTTCCTTCTAGATGCCAAGTGCTTTAAATTCTAAATGTACTAAACCCAGGAGAAGATTTTCCAAGTAGAGACTGAATGAATCTTTGTAACTAATGGGCACATGATTAGTCACATTTCCAGGCAGCTAGTCAAGAAGTATTGTTTCAGCGATTTTTCAGGTAGATGGTTTTGATTTGTCTGTTTTCCTTTTGGTCCTCTCTAGGTGGGCTCTCCTTCTGCAGGCTCCTCTTGCAAGGCGTACCTCCAAACATAATTGATTCATATCTGCGAGACTTACACTCAAGCAATCCTGAGGAATACTGAGGGAGGGCCTGGCCACTGCCTCTCTGTACTCTGCTGCTTTGAAATCTGGTTGAAATGAGAAAAAGCATTTTCTGTTTTCCCACCAGGCCCCCAAGTGTGGTCTTTTTCTTTCCTCCTAATGTTGAAGAGAAAAAAAAAAAAAAAGTTTGCCCAGATTGCTTAATTAAAAATTGCAAACAAAATCTCATTTGAAGTCAACACTTTGGTCATTATTATCTCTGCTCACTGTATTATACTTTACAAAAATGCAAGTCATAGAATAAGCAAAAGCAGTTATTTTCATTTAAATAGTAGGCTATAAATGCTTTTTTTTTCCTCTCAGAGTAAAAAACATAACACAATGCACCACGATTGGATCTTGAAAACCCATCTTTCTCTTGATCTAATAGATTTTTCTAACCAAAGCGGAGTTGTTGATTTCATACAGGCCTGCTTCACACCAGGATCTGTGCCCTTTTTTCTTATTTGAATGCAATAAAACATTTTTAAAAGTCTAACTTTCAAACAAATTTTCTCAGTAGAAGGGAAAATGAATTCAGTAAATGGTACAACAAATCTGAAGTGTTTGTGATGAAATGATACAATATTCATTCATGCATTTAGGGTTGTATGCCTAGACACAGAACTGAGGCTAAAGGCTGGGAGCCAGCATGCCCCTGAACCCAGGTCTGCCTTCCCTGTGTCTCTAGCAAGGCATCTTCGCCAAATCTGCCAGAGCTTCTGCCAAAACAGCTAGTCATAGTGACAGAGGGCTGTTACAGCAGACCTATTACAGAGTTAGGGTTTGCTGATGGTATCCGTTCAATTTGATGGAAACCTCTATAAAAAAATCTAGCAGCTGAGAAACATTTATACTAACCCATAATCTTTTCAGCAACTTCCTTTACTTTTCCTGATATAAAGTTTCAGTTAAGGGAGTAGAATCGAACTGTAAGGTACCACAGCATTACTGTTTATTCCCTTGCCTCCCCTCTGTTTTTCTTTATGGTCTTTTGTCGCAGGAGCTAAGTATATTGTGACTTGTTGGTGGGCCCATGGCTTCTTTGGATGACATTTTAAACATCTGCTCTTTTTTCTTTCCAGATTTTAGCTGGGAAGTTCTGTGGTGGTCATGGATCTGGGTTGATGTTGGGCTCGTAAAGGGAAGGGTGAATGATTCAGGTCATTGCAGTACATTTGAAAACAAGAGAAAGTCTAGTTTATGTCCAAACTATGGTGGCTCTATATATCTCTGTTGAAATTGGTTGGTGATGTTGCCTTACTGGTTGTTAAGAACATTGGCTATCACCCCTGCTCCTATGCTCCCAACAACTCCAGAATAATATTGTGTGCAATCCCTGTGTAAACACCAATTTTATTTTATTTTATTTTATTTTTATTTCTATGACCCATTGATTTATATATATATATATATATTTTTATTATACTATAAGTTCTAGGGTACATGTGCACAACGTGCAGGTTTGTTACATATGTATACATGTGCCATGTTGGTGTGCGGCACCCATTAACTCATCATTTACATTAGATATATCTCCTAATGCTATCCCTCCCCCCTCCCCACACCCCACAACAGGTGCCGGTGTGTGATGTTTCCCTTCCTGTGTCCAAGTGTTCTCATTGTTCAATTTCCACCTATGAGTGAGAACATGCGGTGTTTGGTTTTTTGTCCTTGCAATAGTTTAATGAGAATGATGGTTTCCAGCTTCATCCATGTCCCTACAAAGGACATGAACTCATCATTTTTTATGGCTGCATAGTATTCCATAGTGTATATGTGCCACATTTTCTTAATCCAGTCTATCATTGTTGGACATTTGTGTTGGTTCCAAGTCTTTGCTATTGTGAGTAGTGCCACAATAAACATACGTGGTAAACACCAATTTTTTTTTTTTTTTTGAGACGGAGTCTCCCTCTGTCACCCAGGCTGGAGTGCAGTGGCGCGATCTCGGCTCACTGCAAGCTCCGCCTCCCAGGTTCATGCCATTCTCCTGCCTCAACCTCTCTGAGTAGCTGGGACTACAGGCGCCCGCCACCATGCCCGGCTAATTTTTTGTATTTTTAGTAGAGACGGGGTTTCACCATGGTCTCGATCTCCTGACCTCGTGATCCGCCCGCCTCGGCCTCCCAAAGTGCTGGGATTACAAGCGTGAGCCACCGCGCCCGGCCTAAACACCAATTTTAATCAAGAAAGCTACATGCACAGTATTGGCTAAGGTATTTTAACATAAAGGAATTCTGGCTCATCTATAAAGACATGAAAACTTTATGTCTATGTACAAACCAAAGAAATGACAACGTGGCAAACCCAATCAACGTGGTCCCTGCAGCCCAGCTGCTGGGTCTTAGCCATAGCGCAGCAGCTGAGCTGGCTGCTTAACTCAGATACTCACGGAGCAGTTTTGCCAAGACATTGGCCAAGCTACTTAGGCTGCTTACACGTGTATGGTTTTACATAGCCTAAAAGAGACTGTAAAACCTCCCTGCTGAATTTTGGTTCCCCACATATGACTTAGGCTCTTTAATTATATTTTGTACTAGATAATGTTACTTTTCTACATATAATCTTTCCTTATATTAAGGGTACACATACACTGCAAAGTTCTAATAAGGAAGAAAAAGTCTATTGTGAAACTGCAAAGAGCAAAAAATTTCAGAAGCTGTCATTACTGTTGGTTTTTCTATAATTTTGTTTAAATTTCATTCTGTTAAAAAATTACGTATCACAGGAATTTACCATAAATTCTTTTGGGGAACTAAACACTCATTAAAAATTTTAGGCCGGGCACGGTGGCTCACGCCTGTAATCCCAGCACTTTTAGAGGCCGAGGTGGGCAGATCACTTGAGGCTGGGAGTTCGAGACCAGCCTATGCAGCATGGTGAAGCCTTGTCTCTACTAAAAATACAAAAATTAGTTGGGCGTGGTGGCACACACCTGTAGTCCCAGCTACTTGGGAAGCTGAGGCACAAGAATAGCTTGAACCTGGGAGGTGGAGGTTGCAGTGAGCAAAGATCGCACCACTGTACTCCAGCCTGGGCAACAAAGTGAGACCCTGTCTCAAAAAAAAAAAAAATTTTTTTAAGGCTCACATCTCTTTATTTACCTTAAAAGAAGGCTTAATGAATGTTCTCATCTAAATTAATATCAAAGTAGAAAAAAATTAATTCTAAGAGACATTGGAACAAGGTAATATGCCCTTAACCATTCATTTTTAGAGTAAATTCTGAAGCACTATTCAGCTCAACAAATGAGTTATTGAATGTCTGATATCTGCATGGTACTGTAATGGATTCAGCTTGCAACTTGATAAATAAGGTACTTCAGGCTGGGCATGGTGGCTCATGTCTGTAATCCCGGCACTTTGGGAGACCAAGGCAGGCAGATCACTTGAGTGCAGGAGTTCAAGGCTAGCCTGGGCAAGATAGCAAAATCCCGTCTCTACAAAAAATTATCCAGGTGTGGTAGCACACACCTGTAGTCCCAGCTACTCAGAAGGCTGATACATGAGAATCGCTTAAACCCAGGAGGTGGAGATTGCAGTGAGCTGAGATGGCACCACTGTACTCCCAGCCTGGACAACAGAGTCAGACCGTATCTCAAAAAAAAAAAAAAAAAAAAAAAAAAGAGGTACTTCATGCCTTCAAGGAATTTATAATGTATAAGACTAGTATACAGAGGGGAACATATAAACAAAGCAGGATGCAGGTATAAGAGAGCACTATAACAATGCAGAAGCTGGATAGTGTGGTTTATGTATTCGTTATTATCAATGTGTGTATCATACTAGGATGGAGAACAGGACTTACCATATTACTTCACTTTTCTAAATCAGATTAAATGTAACTCTGAGCTCTCCACTAGCTAGGGAGATTGAGAAATTCTCTGTCCTGTTTGGGGATTCAGATTCCAGAGTCAACAGGAATCTTCCTTGGTGCCCAGAAAATGGAGAGAAGGAAAGGCCTCCGGTCTTCAATCTACACTGGTGACTGCAGAGATGCCTGTCATTGTATTACACTTTATAAAAAAGTCACCCATAGAATAAGCGAAAGCAGTTCTTTTAGTTTAATGGTCAAACCCAGCATGGTTCACTCCAGGACAGGTGACTCTGAAACATCCCTGACAAGCGTGGACCTGGGGTCTTTCAGTCTTCAAGGCTATAACTTGGCTATTATATTAGGGTTCTTCAGAGGAACAACCAATAGGAGAGGAAGGAAAGAAGAGGGACAGAAGGAAGGAATGGAAAGGAAAGGGAAAAGAGAGAAAAAGAAGGAAAAATCTAGAAAGAGATTAATTATAAGGTATTCGTCATGGAATTATGGAAGCTGAGACATCCCGTGATTTGCTGCCCACAAAACCCAGGAAGGAAGGCTGGAGGTGTAGTTGAAGGCCTGAGAGCCAGAGCGCTCAGAGTGGTGCCTCCACCTAAGCCTCCTAAGACCGTGTGCGTCAGTCCCTCATTACTCAGCTGACCACCTGGGAGCTTCTTAGAAATGAAAACTCTTGTGCCGGGCGCGGTGGCTCGCCCCTGTAATCCCAGCACTTTGGGAGGCCGAGGCAGGCAGATACCTGAGGTCAGAAGTTGGAGACCAGCCTGGCCAACATGGCAAAACCCTGTCTCTACTAAAAGTACAAAAATCAGCCGGGCGTGGTGGCGCGTGCCTGTAATCCCAGCTACTCAGGAAGCTGAGGCAGGAGAATCCCTTGAACGCGGGAGGCAGAGTTTGCAGTGAGCCAAGATCTCGCCACTGCACTCCAGCTTGAGCGGCAAGAGCGAGACTCCATCTGGAAAAAAAAAAAGAAATGAAAATTTTCTAGCCCTGACCCAGATCCTTAAGTTCAGAATCTGCATTTTAACAGGATCCCCAGTGATTCATGTGCTCATTCATGTTGGAGAGCCCATGCTCCAGACTCTTTCTGTCTTGTTCCTTGCATGGCTATTATTTGGAGGCATTCTCTCTTAGCTGTCCCAGAGGAAAAACATCCTGATAAATGTATCCCGTCCCAGGTATTGCTGATAATGACCTAAATATAACTTAACCTGTTACTCCTAAAAGCCCTGACTCAAAGGCTAACTCACTGTGGGGTGTCTGGGTTCCTGAAAAAGGAATTTTTGAGGAAGGATGTTCCCTCTAGTGCTTCTCAAACCATACCATAGAAAGCGTTTTAGAGCAGTAGAAGATAAACTCAGAAAAAGATTATAAATAAAAAATGATTAAAGGATATAAACAAGACCCAATGCTAAGAACCGTGTCTCTGAAGGAAATCAGTTTTCTTAACCCTAAATTGCTTTTGCAATTTCAGATAAACGGCACAATTATAACATCTTAGGGACTGTATTGTGAAATTTTGTTTTCTGATCTTGTCCAGGAAATTAAGCATTTTTAGAGAGGAGAGCAAAGGTTTCAGTCAATCTATTAGTGAACACTGAATATCTACCCATGTATTTTGTAAAGTTACCATAGTTCCATAAAATTTAGACTTTAGAGTCTCGAAGTACAAAACTATAAAAATATAAAACCCAAGCAAGTAAAGCAAGTATTATACCATAAAACTATGCTTATCACAAATACCCCAGCCTGTGTATCTAAAGCTCAGAATTCTAAACACTCACACAGATAGCTTGATGCCCTGATGATAAAATTCTACTGCAATGCAAACCTAGCCAGGTGATTTATTTATTTATTTATTTATTTATTGAGACAGGGTCTCACACTGTTGCCCATGCTGGAGTACAGTGGCATGATCTGGGCTCACTGTATCCTCCGCCTCCTGGGTTCAAGCAATTCTCCTGCCTCAGCCTTCTGAGTAGCTGGGATTGCAAGTGCATGCCACCACACATGGCTAATTTTTGTATTTTTAGTAGCGACTGGGCTTCACCGTTTTGGCCAGGCTAGTCTCAAACCCCTGGCCTCAAGTGATCTGCCTGCCTCAGCCTCCCAAAGTGCTGGGATTACAGGCGTGAGACACCGCGCCCGGTCTCTAGCCAGGTGATTTCTTATTGCAACCCACTCTTTCTTCCAAACCAATGAAAGTCCATGGGCTTCTAACTGGTTATTTCACACACAACAGTGCCTAATCTGCTTATATGACATGATTTAATATTTTGTGGAAAGTTGGCCTAGAGATCGGGGATGTTAAGGAAGACTTGAAATATGAGTGAAAGTTACACAAAAGAACTAGTTAAAACTGAGAGCCTAAATCAAGATGTTCTTTCTCCTTTGGAAAGGAATGCAATTTAGTTAAACCATCAAATAAACATTTATGCATCCCTATCGTGCTATGGAAATGTAAGATGTTACCATAGGAGGAGGCTGTGTGACGGCTATACAAGGGATTCTTTGTACTATTTTTGCAACTTCCTGTGTGTCTGTAATCATTTTAAAATATATATTTTTTAAATTATGAATGTCTACTGGATGCCAGGCATTGAGGAGCATACTCAGTGCGGGCTTGGTCTGACACTCTATGACCTGGGCAGGGAGGCTGAACAATACACAAATAACTGAACAAAGATAGCCTGCATTACAAGGTACAAAGTGCTCTGATGGTGTGGGAGTAAGAGGGATCAAACTGGAAGAGTCTGAGAGGTCATTTTCGAGAAGGTGGAATTTAAGTGTGGAATCTGAGTGATGGGCAGTGTGCTAGGAATAATAAGGGATTGAGGGTACTCCCCAACAGGGAACAAATGAGAGTGGGTTTGGGGACAGCCAATGGGCCCACACAGCTGGAGCATGAGACTTAGGGAGGAGAATGGGGGAAGAGATATTAGGGAGGTAAGACTAGGAGGGTAGACTGGGCCTGCAAATGCCAAGTGAAGGAAGTTGGACTTTATCAAAGGCTTCTGAACAAGGGAATATTTTATTAGTTTTAGTAAATTTAGTACAATAATTTTTTTCATAATATTTAGAATGGACTGGAATGGCACAAAACCAACATGATACATAGAAACTAGACTGTTCCATATTGACAAAAGTACCCACTAAAGTCCTATATTTAATACATGTAACTTATTAGGTGGCATTTTGCAGTCGTTGGGAACATAAGCTCTGAAATCAGACTACATGGGCTCGAATCCTGGCTTTACCACTATACTAGCTGTGCAGCCATGGGTAAGTTTTTGAACCTCACTGTGCTTCAATTTCCCCATCTGTAAAATGGGGATAACAATGGTCTATTTTATAGAGCTTTTGTGAGGAGTAACTGAAGTAACTCCTGATGTTTAGAACAGTACTTGGCATAGGATAGAAACTCATAAATGTGAGCTACTATGTTAATTCAAGAAAAGGGGGAAACATTGTATATATCAATCACTATGTAACAAACCATGAAAATGGAGGGGAGCCATGATTCAAGAAATAAAATAATAGGAAATCTCTAATATACTTTTTTGACATTAGAGTATATTAGAGTGGGGTAAGGTAGAAGAAATAAATATGCCTTAGTATGTCTTGAATTAATTTGAAATTTCCAAAAATTCAGCAAAGAAGCACATGGAAAAATCAATTTAGAGCATGATGAGTAGTTTAAAAATGGTTTTTATATTTATTATTTTCACTTTTTTTTTTTGAGGTGGAGTCTCGCTCTGTCACCCAGGCTAGAGTGCAGTGGTGCGATCTCGGCTCACTGCCAGCTCCGCCTCCCAGGTTCACACCATCCTCCTGCCTCAGCCTCCCGAGTAGCTGGGACTACAGGTGCCCGCCACCACGCCCACTTAACTTTTTGTGTTTTTAGTAGAGACGGGGTTTCACCATGTTAGCCAGGATGGTCTTGATCTCCTGACCTCGTGATCCACCCGCCTTGGCCTCCCAAGGTGCTGGGATTACAGGCGTGAGCCACTGCGCCTGGCCTACTTTCACTATTTTTAAATTATGACATTTCATATTTGCAAAATATACAAATATACAAATATGCCATCTATATCTATGTAGATATATAGTTATATAGATTGCATAAATAATAGTAAAATGAACATGTTACTACTACTCAGTTAAAAAAGTGTGATTGAGACAGCTTGATGGCCCCCCACAATACCCACTCTCTCACTTTTCAATAATAATAGAAATGTTTTGGCCAGTTGTGGTGGCTCACACCTATAATCCCAGCATTTTAGAGGGTCAAGGCGGGAGGATCATTTGGGGTCAGGTATTCGAGACCAGCCTGGCCAACATGGTAAAACCCCATCCCTACTGAAAATGCAAAAATTAGCTAGGTGTGGTGGACTACAAGTCTCAGCTACTCAGGATGCTGAGGCAGGTGAATAACTTGAACCTGGGAAGAGGTTGCAGTGAGCTCAGATTGTGCCACTGCACTCCAGCCTGGGCGACAGAGCAAGACTCTGTCTCTAAATAAATAAATAAATAAATAAACAAATAAAAGAAATTTTACCTGGGCAGGTGGCTGGCTGGCTAAAGATTGCATTTGCAGGCTCTTTTACCGTTAGGCATAGCAGCCATGTGGCCAGGTTCTGGCCAGTGGGATGAGAGCAGAAGTGATGTGTGCAACCTTTGATCATGGCCTTCAGAAGAAAGGAGCATAGCAGCCCCTTCTCTTTTTCCCCTTCCAATTGGTTGGGAGTCGTGGCCAGCCATTTTTGATCACAAGGACAAGGGCACCATCCGAAGGGTGGCAGACTAATAAAATGGAAGAAATCTGTGTCTTTGACACCATCGAGCTGCCATGTAGCCCTACCATGCCTACCCAGACATCAATGTGGGAAAAATAAACTTCTATTCCAGTTAGGCTGCTGTAGTTTGCCTAGCTGCATTCTAAAAAATTACCAATACCCTTGAAACTTGCCATATGCCCCTCTATAATTGCATTTCCCTTCCTTTCTATCAGGAGTAACCACTATCAGGATTGTACTTATAATTCTTTTCCTTTTCTTCATAGCTTTGCCACATGGGAACTGCAAAGTGCAGTCGCATGTTTTTGAAGTTTATATAAGTAAAATAATACTGTGTGTATTTTGCCTATGACCTGCTGTTATGGACGGAATGGTATCCTGCCCCTACTCCACCCCCAATTCATATGTTGAAGCCCTAATCCTCCACAATGTGATGGTATTTGGAGATGCAGCCTTTAGGATATTGGATATCACGAGGGTGGGGCCTTCATGATGGGATTAGTGCCTTTATAAGGACTTTATAAGGAGACACCAGAGAGCTTCCTCTCTTTCTCTCTCTGTCTGCCATGTGAAGACATAGAAGGTGGCCAGCTGCAAGCCAGGAAGAGAGTTCTCACTAAGAAACACACTTTGACTTTGGACTTCCCAGCCTCCAGAACTGTGAGAAATAAATTCCTGTTGTTGAAACTATTCAGTCTATGGTATTTTGTTATGGCAATCCAAGCTGACTAATACATCTGCTTTTTTTTTTCACTCAACATATGCTTGTGCAATTCATTCATGTTCATAAGTGCACCTATAGTTCAGTAATTTTTTACTGCCATATTAAACTTGCTATATAATATTAAATTACTTGAAAATACCAGTTTATTTACCCATTCAATATTAGTGGACATATAAGTTATTTACAGCTTTTAGTTATTGTACAGACAAAGGTGTCATGAATATTCTTATACTTATCTCCTAGGATACATGTGCAAGAATTTCTTGAGGATCTATTTCTGGATCAGAATTGTGGTGTCAGAGTATACGCGTCTTCAACTTCACCAGATCATGCCAGGTTGTTTTTCAAGTGGTTGTAACCATCTACTCTTCCTAGCTAACACTTCCACTTGGGTACGCCACATAATTAAGTTCTGGCCAATGAGATACATAATACAACAGTCCCCTTATCTCCAGGGATATATTCCAAGACCCCCAATTGTTGCCTAAACTATGGATAATACCGAACCCTATATGTACTATGTTGTTTCTAATAACCAAGATGGCTAATAAATGAATAAAGGACAGGTGGCTTATATAGCAGGGATACACTGGACAAAGAGATGTTGTAAGTCCTGAGTGGGGAAGAGCGAGACTGGGTGAGATTTCATCATGCTACTCAGAATGGCATGCAATTTAAAATTCATACTTTGCTTATTTCTGGAATTTTCTATTTAATATTTTTGGACTTTGGTTGACTGTGGGTAACTAAAACTGCAGAAAGTAAAACCAGGGACAAAGGGGGACTACTGTATGGAGAAATGTTGTCTGGGAGTTTTGGAGAGGCACCCCAGTTTGCTCACCAGCCAGTGATATCCACCTTTTTTTTTTTTTTCCTCTCCTCTTCCTCCTTCCTGCTGCTTGAAATGCAAATAGGATGACTGGAGCTTCACCAGCCATTCTGAATCATGAGATGGCCTTATAGATACAAGTCAGAGAGGATACTGGAGCAGAGAGACAGAAGAGCCTGAGTTCCTGATGACCATGGAAACATCGTACCAGTCTTGGAATGCCAATTCTATACTTCTTTTATGTGAGAGAGAAATAAATTCCTGTTGTCTAAGCTATTCAGTCTATGGTATTTTGTTAAGACAATCCAAGCTGACTAATACACCTGCTTCTTTTTTTTTTCACTCAACATATGCTTGTGCAATTCTTTCATGTTCATAAGTGCACCCTGGAACATTACCATGTTCCAGGGCTTCTCCTATAGAAACTGAACATAGCCCAGTTGATTATTTTTTATTCTGATTGATTTTTAGGAGTTCTTTACATAATCTGGGTACTACTCATTGTGGGTTTTGAGGGAAATACCTTTTCCCAGTTTATGGCTTGTCTTTTCATTCTCTTGATGATGTCTTTTGATGTACATTAAAAATTATCTTTAATACAGTGAAATCTGCTAATCTGGAAAAGGATGTTTTCCTTGGACTGTTCATGGCATTGGTAAATTAAAAAGTAGGTACCGTCAAGTTCACTGCACATAAACCGGCATTGTTAAAAGTGGATCTCCATCATTCCTTTTCCTTTCGTGCGTTTGTCAGCATCGTTTTTCACACTAAAGATGAGGAGATCCATATTCCTAAAACATATACGCTTGGTCTGTAGACACCCTCATTGCTCTAAGGCAGTGGTTGCCACTTTTTTCCTTAAAGGGCCTAGTAGGACATATTCCAGGCTTTGCCAGCCATCACAACTGAATTCTGCTGCCCTTGTAGCATGAAGGCAGCCAAACAATAGGTAAGGAATAAACATGGCTTTATTCGTGGCACTGAACTTTGAATTTCATATAATTTCACATCACGAAATTGTATTCTTTTGATTTTTTTCCAATCATTTAAAAATGTCAAAACCATACTTAGATGGAGGGCTGTAGGAAAACAGGTGGTGGGCTGGGTCTGGCCCACAGGCAGCAGTTTGTGGACCCCTGTGCCAAGTGTTTGACGAAGCCCGTGAGGCAAACTGCACTTGCCGATAGAGTTTGCGCCACACAAGCGTCTTGGAAGCAATTTCTGTCTTGTCCTAGGCCTTAGAAAGTGCGTGCAGATCAGAACCATGAAGAGCAAAGCAAGTGACAGGCCTGTCTCAGGTTGTGCAACAGAGCATGTTTATGACAGATGTCCCCTGTCCAAGTGAGTGCACTGTGAGATAAGGGGCCGGTGACCTACCAATGCGTGTGGCAAGCCAGCCTGTTCCCCCGTGCAAGGGGAGGACACTCCTGCCCTCTATTCCAGGAAGAGTATGTGTAAAAATATCCACCCTTGTTGGTATCAAATGCGCTGAAGAAAATAGGTATCGGGGTTTCAGCCATTCGGTCTCCTTGTTAGTGTTCTAAGCCTTGATTTTCAGTTTCAAAACCTTGGTCTCTGAATCCGCAGTGATGGGTCTCTAGAGCGAATACACGGCAGGGCCGCCTTCCTCCGTACAGAAAGGGAGAATTGTGCTTGTGTGTTTTACCAAGCAGGACAGATGGGGCCGTCACCCCCGTGACCCGAGCCCCGCAAAACTGTGTTCTCACACGAAAACCCCCAGGCTCTGCGGGCAGCGTGGTCCTCCAGTGGTTAACAATGGGCGACCGGAGTGGTGTTCCCAGCCCTAGGAGAGGAACCGGCTCCGTCGCGGTGCGGTCCGCGAGGAGACGACCTCAGGGCGTAATCCGATGCCGTAGGTTAAGAAATCAGATCCCAGGCGCAGTGCAGCCGGCCCCTAGGGAGTCAGGGACCTTGATCGCCAATAACAAGTTGCCGTTGGCGGGCGCCGAGGGTGACCCGCGAGCCTGGCGCCCACCTCCCCGCCCCCAGCCGGACCCCCCCCGCCCCGCCCCCCCCCGCCCCCCCTCCGCCCCGCCCCCAGCCGGACTCTTCCCCGAGGCCCCGCCCCACCCGCGAGCCGCACCCGCGGCCCCACCGCTTCTGGGGCTGGGGCCCCGGGACCCGGGCAGCCCGGCCTGACCTCGACCTCTGCCGTGCGGGCCCGACCGGTGAGTCCAGCCCGGCCGTCGCAGGCCCCGGCCGCCAGCCCCTCCCTCCACCTCTCCCTGCCCCCGGCGCCAGGCGCGGGCTGCCCTCGGTGGCGGCGGCGGGGCCCGCAGGCGGCCATGGCGGCAGGCGCCGGGGCCAGGCCCGCGCCGCGCTGGCTGAGGGCGCTGAGCGAGCCTCTGAGCGCAGCGCAGCTGCGGCGACTGGAGGAGCACCGCTACAGCGCGGCGGGCGTCTCGCTGCTCGAGCCGCCGCTGCAGCTCTACTGGACCTGGCTGCTCCAGTGGATCCCGCTCTGGATGGCCCCCAACTCTATCACCCTGCTGGGGCTCGCCGTCAACGTGGTCACCACGCTCGTGCTCATCTCCTACTGTCCCACGGCCACCGAGGAGGTAGGGCTGGCCGCTCGCCCGAGCCCGGCCCCAGTTGCGCTGCGGGCGGGTCGCTGGAGGCGCCGGGGGAAGGGCGGACCCACGCGCGGCTGAGCTTCTCCCGGGCCCCGGAGGGGCGGACTGGCCACTGCCCCGGGCGGTGTCCGCCCTGGGCCGCCTGGAGACTGTCACGGCACTATCCCAATCCCGTGACCATCCCGAGCCTCCCCTGGGCAGCGGAGGGGCTGTTAAGGTCACTGCCCTAGGTCCAATGTCCCCGCAGGTCCTCCCGACGGCCGCGGACGGGCCGGAGGGCGCCTGCCCAGCCACTATCCCATGCGGCGCCAACCTGTGGGATGGACCCGCGGTCGGGTGCTTTGCACACTGGGGACTGAACACCCCCATCTCCGTCCTGCCTGGCACAGGGACTTGTGCCAAGCCCCGAGACGCTCTTTGAATACTTTCGTAACCGTTCGTTTCTGGAAGGTTGAGCTAGTGATCTTGAAATGACTGGTAGCACTGATCAAAGATGAGTTAAGAGGTAACTTCCTCTTTGCTTCATCGACTTTTTCAAGAAAAACAAACTGGAATGTTATCAAGGCAATATTTTTTTTGTCATCACAACCTAGGGCTTTAAAAAAACCCCAACATTTTATTAGCAATAATTACATTTGACCTTTGTACAAAATAAGGAGTAAATATAGGCTTTGGATAGCTGTTCATCAGAAGCACCCTTTGGGCTGAGTGTGGAGGGATGAGGGCAGAGTGGAGTTCATTCCCATCTATAGTTTATACTACGTGGGATAAATATTACATTGCACATTCTGTGACATTACTTTCTATTCTCTGCTCCAAATAGTGAAGTCCCTTTATAATCATTTGAGTGTAGGCCTTGTGGAGGACTCATGGGGGTTGAGGATGGATTAACAGAAATACAGTGGAAATATTTCATGCCCTCCATGCATGCATCCATTTTGTTGTTGTTGTTTTTGAGACAGGGGTTTACTCTGTCACCCAGGCTGGAGTGCCGTGCCGTGGCCCGATCTCGGCTCACTGCAACCTCCGCCTTCAGGGTTCAAGCGATTCTTCTGCCTCAGCCTTCCAAGTAGCTGGGATTACAGGTGCGTGCCACCACGGCCGACTCACTTTTGTGTTTTTAGTAGATACGGGGTTTCACCATGTTGGCCAGGCTCATGCATCCTTTAAAAACAAAAATTTGATCGAGCCTACATTTTAAAATATCTTGTCAATGGTTCGATATGCTTATTATGTATTTCTTTTCTTTCTTTCTTTTTTTTTTTTTTTTTTTTTGAGACCGTCTCGCTGTGTCACCCAGGCTGGAGGGCAGTGTGGTGATCTCGGCTCACTGCAACCTCTGCCTCCTGGGTTCAAGCGATTCCCTTGCCTCAGCCTCCTGAGTAGCTGGGACTACACGTGCCTGCCACCACGCCCAGCTAATTTTTGTATTTTTAGTAGAGACGGGGTTTCACCATGTTAGCCAGGCTGGTCTCGAACTCCTGACCTCAAGTGATCCGCCTGCCTCGGCCTCCCAAAGTGCTGGGATTACAGGAGTGAGCCACCGTGCCAGACTTATTATATATTTCTTAATAGACATTCCCATTGTCATTTGCCATTGCTATTCATTTACATATTACATATGAAAAAGTAAGCTGCTTTAGTTTTTGGCTGTTTTGCTGCCTGTTTCTAGAATTTACCAGAGGGAGTGCCTTAGAATGAAAGGATTGCTGGGTTGGAAGTGGAGGTCTTGGTTTCTCACTGGCTCTTCCACCACAGACCTGCTGGGTCTGTGTTCCCACATATAAAATAGAAAATAATGCCTGCCAAAACAACTTGACAAGGATGCATTTGAGGACCAAATGATATATATGCAGATAAATGTGAAAGATTGTGATGTGCCTAACAAATTAAAAATATTACTCAACACATTAAAAATATTACTGTTATTAGACAACATCCTGAAAACACAGAATAAAATTTAGTTTTGATTGGGTCCAGATTTAGCTAACAGCATTTGAATGTTTCTGATATTGGCCAGTTAAGTTGTGGACTCTTCAATGTTATTATTAATTTAAGAAGCATTTGTTGAACACTTAGAGCAGGGCATACAAAAAAAGTCAAGAGCTTCTGCTTGGGGAGGTAAAGGGAGGCCTGATGGAAGAGGTACATTTATGATTAATTAGTTTTTAGGATCAGCCTCATGTGAAAAAAAAAAAGGGGGGGTGGAGGGTGGGGATTGGAGGCATTTAAAAATAAAGTGCAAAATCAAATGGCCCAAGAAGGGGAAATGAGAGTTAAGAGTTTCTGAAATGTATGTCATTAGAACCTACATATGCTTCTGAGTGACTGATGCAGGGAGGGGAAACGCCATTACAGGATCCACATTGCTTGTTTGGTGAAAGCCCAGCAATAGTGTGAAGAGTGTAGCAGTTTCTGGCTATTTTCCCTTAAGGTCATAGAACTAGCAAATGACTGGATCAGGTAGGATTCAGATCTAAGTTGGTATGACTTAAAAAATAAAAAGATCCTGTGTTTTATATAATAGAAGTATGTAAAGTGCTTTCACATCCATGGTTGCATTTGTGTCTTGTATCAGCCGAAGAGGTTAGCAAGTTTTCCGCTTCCTACAATGGCCCTTCTACCACCTCAGTATTTCTTCTATCCATCTATCCTAAAGTAACAGTAGTAAATGTTTTCATTAGAGGAAATTGAAGCCCAGAGATGTTAAGTGACTTTCACCTGGCTTAGGACTTCTTTTCTGATTCTCAGACTTAAGAATTCTTAGTGCTTTTTCAGACTTGACAGATTGCTTCCAGAAAGGGTCAGCAAAAGCACATAAGGTTTTTGGATTTAGATGCTTGGGCTTATCTACTCATATAGGCTTTAATACTGAGTGCATGAATAATAACATTTGATATGTTTTTAAGTATGATGCTAATTTCTAGAACATGACTGGGGATAAAGGGAAACTAATAGAAAAAAAAGTTGTGATTTATATTTAGCTTCTGCAAACTGCTTTTCAAGCCATCATTTCCATTAAGGAACTTTGTACTCCAGCCAAATTGAACTTCTTACTCTAGCAAGGATTTCTCTCCTTCTTATCCCTCTCTTTTCCCCTTCCTCTTCCTTTCTTCTGTACCAGTTATCCAACTATGCACCCATCTTTCAACACTCAATTCTAACACTATATCCTTATGAAAGTTATCTTCCTTTTCCTAAGTCAAATCAACCACTCTGAATTCCCATGATAATAACAATAACTAACTTTTACTGGGTATTTACTGTGTATCAGGGATGATTTTAAGTCACTTTTATTCTCTCATTGAATTCTCTCAACAACCTTATGAATAAGGTACTATTAATATCCTCATTTTATAGATGAGGAAACTGAAGGAAAATTATCCTCTTCTAGAGGGGCATACCTTTAAGTGGGGGCCAGGATTCCAAGCCAGAAGCTATGCTTCCTTTGTAGGGCTTTGTAGCTCTCCTGTGGATCTTCACCGTTTTATTTTGGTTATCTGTGTCCTTATTGAGCAGGACAACCTACCAGATTTTAAGTTCAGACAGCAATTGCTTGTTCATTTGTATAATCTCTATAGCACAGTGCTTTACATCAAACAGATGCTTATAATTTTGCATCAAACAGATGCAATAATTTAGAAAACAAACATTTGTTTTCTAAATTATTGGCTGCAGGAATGAAATAACACAATGTGATGTCAAGAGATGATGTTTTTCAACCCTTATTCAGTTTTAGCTGTTCTTGGGTTAAATACCTAGCAATTGTTTGGCCTTGGTAGTTTTAAGTAGAGTAAGCAAGTGTTAGGGCAAATGGAGAAAACAAGAACTTTGTCTCCTCACTTTGATGAAGCAGTTCTATCTGAACATCACCCTAAGTAGGTAGTCCCTGGCCCCCATTCCTTGGCTACCTAATCTTAAAATAGAATCACAGATTCTTAGAGTTTGGAAGGACCTTAGAGATTATTTAATGTAACTCCTACATTTATATATGTGATAACCAGGTGATTTGAATCTAGTTCTTCTAACTCCAGCCTAGTAGCAGTCTCTCCTACTAACTCCATGCACTTGTGTTTGACTGGTATACACTGTGACTCCATTCTCTATTACATATCCGATTAAGTGTTTCTGCCCTGTCTTCGTGATCTGTGCATATAAATCCATGTCAGTGTCTTTATTAAGAATATGTTTATGGCAGGGACAAGTGCCTAGCTTAAGGTCAGGTCAGAGGGCATTAATTAATGCATTTCTTGTGTTTGTGATGATAAAGAGTTGAACTGAAAAGTAAGTATACCTGAGCATGCCAGAAACACCTTAAGAAATGGTTTATTCTCTGTTTAAATAACTTATTTAAATAACTCATATTTTAAACAGAGAATAAACCATTTCTTAAGGTTATCTTTGTACTACATATTGCCTTTTTTATTACATATTGAAGAGTTATTTTGGGGGGGAATAATAGAAAGAAAAGGAAATAACCTTTAGATTCCTACTCAGACTTTTTTTTATAGGATTTGGTTTCTTTGAGATCTAGTATATTTCCTTTTTAATCACTCTTTTACTCCCGCTTTTTTAAAACCAGCTCAGTAACTTTTCAAGCATCATTTATTAAGGCAGGACTCTTGTAAGGGCGTGACCTCTCTCATTAAAACAAAATGTAAACTCCAGATTTCCAGGAGATAGAAGCAGGGAGGGACTTAGGGTGAGGCAAGCCAGGACTCAAAATTTAAGGAGGCCTTTGCAGGACTGTGAGAATGAATGTCCCCTTAACTTCTGCAGCCATGGTGCCTCCTTGCCTCACCCTTAGTCCCCAGTCATCTAGAAGGAGACTCTTCAGATAATGTGGAGGTAGCTTCCCTTGATTCCTATGGCTTCACTATACTTAATTCCTAAAGAATAAAACTGTTTCTCCTTTCGAATTCTGGTTCAAGTGTGGATAAAACATGGCATTGTGGTATTTAGAAGAAGCTTTAAGTTTTCCTCCTGGTGCATTTGATTGGGGTAGAAGGCTACAGCTAGACCACTTGGGATTTGCGAAGTTAAAGAACAGAACAGAAGCAACCCAGTACAATTGATGTGGATGATAGATTTGGCCTCAGGGGAATTCTCTTCACACCCCTCTCTCTTTTTGTTCCCCTTAGCACAGTGACAGGCTGGCATTTTCAACAAGAACCCTCATAAGTATTAAAGAAGAAAGAAAACCAAAATGATTCACACTAAACGTAAAAATAAAGGCCACCTTTCAAAGTACAGATTTCTCAGGTCATGAGAAAACCCCATTGGCCCTGAAGTGCTGGTTTAACTGCATTTGTGTGTGATGTCAGTCTGGTTTCCTTTGCCGCAGCTTATAACCTGCCTAATTTCCTAAAAATGGATGTGCTCTTCTCAAATGCTAGTTCCTAAACTGAGCCAAGACCAAAGGTCTGGGTTGAAACCAGTAAGCCCCTAGGGCCTTCCTGATTGGCTTGGCAGAGAATGGTCTTACCTTTTCTGACCACCAAGGCTCCTCTGGAGCCTCCCCAGGCCTCAGGTAGGAACCCTCCCTCCGTAAACAAGGAAGCGCCCTGCCCATCACAGGCTCCCAGTAAACAGTGTGTCATAAGCACATCTTAGGCACTTATTGCGTTAGAGCAGTTGTAGGAATGGAGCAATCAGTCATTTCTACTTCTTATGTCTTCCAGAGTCAGGTTAGCAGTCTATTAGAAACTCTATTAATTCTCTTTTAAAAATCGTAGAATCTCTTGTGACCCCTGGAATAACGAAATGAAAAAAAATCTTAAGAGTCACCTGTCTGGGTGGAAAGTCTACCTTTGGCAGCATACTAGCATTACATGTTTTTCACATATGCACAATATGTCTTCTAATGTCCTTTCTTCCTATGTCTTAGAAATGCAGTTTCTATTTTTATGAAGAAAAAAGTCAATGTTTGGATAATTGAAATCTTCTTGTTACCAGCTGACCTAATGGTTATTGGTTATCTAATTCCCTTCTGCATAGATGTCAGTTCATCCAAGGCCATTTCAAGCAAAGAGTTGTTGTTTTTTTTTTTTTTAGTATAAAAATTTACATAATGAACATTGTATAGTTCCAGTATTTCCTAGTTTGGGAAGATTTTTTCTTTTATATATTATCTATACTTGCTTTTATTTACTATTTTTCTTTATGCCAACCTTAAATCAACTCTTTTAAAAACTTTTACTCTGACTTAATATTTATAAAATCATAGATATGATATGCTATTTTTCTTTTTTTTTGAGGTGGAGTTTCGCTCTTGTTGCCCAGGCTGGAGTGCAATGGTGCAACCTTGGCTCACTGTTACCTCCGCCTCCTGGGTTCAAGTGATTCTCCTGCCTCAGCCTCCCAAGCAGCTGGGATTACAAGTGTGCGCCACCATGCCTGGCTAATTTTGTGTTTTTAGTAGAGATGGGGTTTCACTATGTTGGTCAGGCTGGGCTCGAACTCCTGACCTCGGTGATCCACCCACCTCAGCCTCCCAAAGTGCTGGGGTTACAGGCATGAGCCACCGCATCTGGCCCTATTTTTCAAAATACATTAAATTTTTTCAAAATATATTAAAATAAACATAAATATTCAAATGAAAAATTTACCTACAGATCACCTAAAATTATCTGATGGAGTATCGGTAATAACAGTAACAGTAACAAATACTGAGCTCCTTCCATATGCCCATCACTTTTATAAACATTTTACATGTGATAAGTCATTTAATTTTCACAATGAGAGAGGAGCAATGATTATTACCATTTTCAAATGGAGAGACTAAGGCACTGTAAAGTAATTCATCCAACTCATTTAGCTAGTAAGTAGCAGAGCAAATGTGGGTGCAAGTAGAGTCTAGAGTCTATGCCCCAACCACTCTGCAAGAAAAACCTGGGGCATGTATTCTTCCCATTGCCTTTTTGTTTTGTTTGTTTGTTTGTTTGTTTGTTTGTTTTTGAGATAGGGTCTCACTTGGCTCACTGCAACCTTGGCCTAGTGGCCTCAAGTGATCCTCCCACCTCAGCCTCCCAAGTAGCTGGGATTACATGCGTGCACCCCCACGCCCGGCTAATTTTTGTATTTTTAGTAGACACGGGGTTTCACTATGTTGGCCAAGCTGGTCTTGAACTCCTGGCCTCAAGTGATCTGCCCGCCTCAGCCTTCCAAAGTGGTGAGCTACCACACCCAGCCTGATTTTCATCATCTATGTATTTAGCTTCTACAGAAGATTTTTAGAAAAATAGAATACGTGGCCGGGTGCGGTGACTCATGCCTGTAATCCCAGGACTTTGGGAGGCCTAGGTGGGTGGATCTCGAGGTCAGGAGTTTGAGACCAGCCTGACCAACATGGTGAAACCCCATCTCTACTAAAAATACAAAAACTAGCCAGGTGTGGTGCACATCTGTAATCCCAGCTACTCAGGAGGCTGAGGCAGGAGAATCAGTTGAACCTGGGAGGCGGAGGTTGCAGTGAGTGAAGATTGCACTACTGCACTCCAGCCTGGGCGACAGAGCAAGACTCTGTCTGAAGAAGAAAGAAAGAAGAGGGAGAGAGAGAGAGAAGAAAGAAAGAAAGAAAAAGAAAGAAAGAAAGAGAAAGAAAGAAAAATAGAATACATATTTCATGCCCATGAGACGATTACATTCTAATATGAAAGATAGGGCCACATACAAATGAGATGACATCAATCTAGAGCTGAAACATACCTCAGAAACTGTCTAGTCTAGCATTTTCATTTAGAGAAGACCTAAGAACATGTTCCAGAAAAATCAGTATTTTGAGGCCGTAAGTGAAATTTGTCCAGTGAGCTCAGTGGATCTCAGCATGAGGCTTTCACCAGATGCCAGTGTCATGCCCTTGGGCTTCCCAGGCTCCAGAACCATGAGCCAAATAAGTCTTTTCTTTATAAATTACCCAGTGTCTAGTATTCTGTTATAGCAACAGAAAATGGAGTTACACAACTCTTATTTGAAAAAATGGGAGGCTATAATTATGAAACAATTAATGACTTATGTAGAATTACTTCCCTTAGTTAAATTAGATCTTTACTTCATTAACTAAAGATGGTAATTTCAAAGCTTTGCTTTTTAAATTTGTTCTGCTACCTGTGAAATCATTTAAAATCAAGGAAACTAGACAACAGAAACAGTACATTCTTATAAAGTCATGAACGTCATTGTCATGTAGTTCCTTATATTTGTATACCTGAGGTACTAACCATCTAATGAGCATATTTTGTACAACAGAAGGCCTATATATTTGCAAAGACTGCTTTAACCCTGAAAAATATTTGTAGAAGGTGTATTTTTAAGGGAGTAGGTAGGAATGGGATGACTGGAGATAGGTAGGTTTGTGTCCTTTGATCTCTCCCTAGATGAAGTTGTAGGTGGAGTAAGAGGTGTATCAAGCAGTCCTTGAAGGAGGGGGCACGTGAGTGCTTTGCTGAATTGGGTGAGAAGAGTGTTTAGAAAGGAAGAAGCCATGAGACAGTATTAAGTCATAAATAAACAAGAGGACTTTGTGGGTGGAATGGAGCTGGAGTATGAAGGTGGGTGATCGAGAGTTATGCTGCGAAGAGACTCTTATCAGTGAGTAAAGAGCTTGTGGTCATTCTATATCTTTTACGTCTTCTAAGACTGGTTTAGGAGTGGCCAGAAGAGCTACTCCTAAACTCATGTGCTCCTTGATGTGCTTCTAAACTAAGCACATGAAGGCGCTCCCCTAAATCTCCTGTAATACAAATAGAAAATTATTTTTGCACAAACACCTTTATTGTCACACTTGGCCCATTAATTGAGGGATATTGGTTAAACATATACTCTGTGCCAGAGTAATATTCTAGAGTACTGGGAATGTAGGGGTGAGTGAGAAAGACACAATCCTTGCCCTCTCTGTGCTTTAATCAGTTCAGCCTTAGAAAATGAAATATCTTAGGTGAGAAGGCAAGGAAAAGGGAAGAGTTAATTTTGGAGTTTTGGATTGGGTATGTGGGGGGCAGGTGGCTTTGATTAGGGAGACCAAGATGAAGGCACTAGTGCTGTTTCTCAGTGAGTTACAGGGTTGTGGGCAAGGAAGAAGAGAAGTAGATGCCTCCTCTCTCACCTCAATCTTTCTCCTTCAGTCACTGCGTAGTTCCGTCTCTTAATATGGAAACGTTAAGATTCATATACTTATGGGCCTTTTTCCAGAGAATGCAGAGAGCATACAGGATTTTGTCAGACGTGCAGTTCACCTCTGGATGTTTTCTGGAAGAGTAAATAATGTGTGAAAATTGAATAAATTAATGGACTATCAGACTTGCTGTTTGCTTTTTTCCAGTATAAGCTTTGTGTCTTTGAGACAATGGTAGGAGTGTATGACTTCCTGGCTAGGATGTCAGTTTAATTTGTTTGTGCTTCTGTACAATAGTTACAGTGTTGTAAGAAAGCATTGAGGAAGTTTTAAAATCATAATTTAGTTTTATCTAATCCTGTAATGATTAGAATCCTATGAATAATTCAAATAACTAGAAAAGCTAAAATTTCCCAAATACGTATTTTATACAGCTCTTTTTCAGTGTATAATTGAAAAACAACTTAAATTTTAATCAGTGGGGTTTTTTTTAATGACGGGTTATGATTGATTTTTAGTAGTTATTTTGTTTTCTAGAATAAATTTATATGAAATTTAATATATCAAGTAAAATTCATTGTTAGGGAAGCTATTACTTAAATCATGATATAGCCACATAATTGAATACCATGCAGTCATTAAAAAGAATGATGTAGATCTCTGTGTTTGACCTGGAAAGAGTTCTGTAACATTGTTAAATTTGGATACAGTAGATATTATGAAAACTATATAATTAAAACGTATTTATTTATTTATTTATTTATTTATTTATTTATTTATTTAATTATTTAGAGACAGGTTCTCACTCTGTTGCCCCAGCTGGAGTGCAGTGGCTCACTTCAACCTCTGCCTCCTGGGTTCAAGCAGTTCTCGTGCCTCAGCCTCCTGAGTAGCTGGGATTACAGGAGTATGCCACCACAGCCGGCTAATTTTTGTATTTTTAATAGAGACAGATTTTTACCATGTTGGCCAGGCTTGTCTCAAACTACTGACCTCAAGTGATCAGCCCACCTTGGCCTCCCAAAGTGCTGGGATTACAGGTGTGAGCCACCACATCCAGCCATAAAAACTTTAAATGTTAGAATGGAATATTACCTAGAGAAGTTCTACTACTTGGAATAGATTTCTTCTAACAAACATTGCTTATGACTTTATAATTCACAATCCAAGGGTGAGTTTTTCATCCTTACATTTAAATTTTTTGAAAATAAGTTAACGTGAAAACTAGAATTGAGTTAGGGAGGCTCTGTAGCTCCCGCTTCCATCAAGAGTCTCTTCTGGCTAGGCACAGTGGCACTCGCCTATAATCCCAGCATTTTGGGAGGCTGAGGCAGAAGGATAGTTTGAGGCCAGGAGTTTGAGACCAGCCTGGGTAACATAGCCAGACACTGTCTCTACAAAAAATTTAAAAAATTAACCAGGCGCCGGGCGCGGTGGCTCAAGCCTGTAATCCCAGCACTTTGGGAGGCCGAGGCGGGTGGATCACGAGGTCAGGAGATCGAGACCATCCTGGCTAACACGGTGAAACCCCGTCTCTACTAAAAAATACAAAAAAATTAGCCGGGCGTGTTGGTGGGCGCCTGTGGTCCCAGCTACTTGGGAGGCTGAGGCAGGAGAATGGCGTGAATCCAGGAGGTGGAGGTTGCGGTGAGCCGAGATCGCGCCACCGCACTCCAGCCTGGGGGACAGAGAAAGACTCCGTCTCAACAACAAAAAAAAATTAACCAGGCATGGTGGTGCACACCTGTAGTCCTAGCTACTGAGGAGGCTGAGGTGGGAGGACTGCATGAACCCAGGAGTCTGAGGTTACAACATGTGCCTCTGCACTCCAGCCTGGGCAACAGAGTGAGACCTGTATCTAAAAAAAAAAAGTCTAATCTATAATTGTACCATTTTTGGAAAGGGATACCTGGAAGGAAGTTGTTCTGCTGTGCCTGGCCAAATAAATCCCAGCCTGTTTGCAGGGATAACAAGTTAGAAAAAAAGTGAGAAAGTGCAAACTATTTAATCGCTTTCACCTAGGAATGGAGGTGGTGACCAAAGGAAAAAGAGGAGATAGGTCTGGCTCCTGAGGCCTTGGGAAGACTGGGAAAACTTGGAAAGATTTGGGAAGAATTGGAAAAGGAGTGAACCAAATATTGGCAGATCATTGTGCCTTTCTGGGTTTAAAAGAAAGACTCTTGTGGCTGGCACCATTTCCTGTGGCTCACTACCACTTGAAAGTGTATTGTGTGAGGGGGAAAGTGCTTATCAGCAGGTTTGATGGAATAGGGAGTTTGTGAAGATTTCAGGTGAAGAGTTCCATTCAGTCTGTGTGGCCTGTGGTAGGATAAATCTCATCAAAGTGCAAGTTGGAAGACCCGATCTAGTTCCTCGACCCAGCCTAAGTGCTTGCCTTGATGTAAATTATCACTCCTCCGTTTCACTTTCATGTTTAATAAAAAGAATATGATAATAACTGCCCTATCTCTGTGGATTTATGTATTAATTGAAATAATACGTTAGAAATGCTCTTTGTCAGCTGGGTGTAGTGGCTCACGCCTGTAATCCCAGCACTTTGGGAGGCTGAGGCAGGTGGATCATTTAAGGTCAGGAGTTGGAGACCGGCCTGGGCAACATGGCGAAACCCCATCTCTACCAAAAATATAAAAATTTAGCTGGGTGTGGTGGCGTGCGCCTGTAGTCTCAGCTACTTTGGGATCACTTGGGCCTGGAAGGCGGAGGTTGCAGCGAGCCAAGATCCTTTACTGCACTCCAGCCTGGGCGACAGAGCGAGACCCTGTCTCAAGAACAAAAAAAGAAAGAAAAGAAATGCCCTTTGTTGTACTATTTAAGATCACATTACCTTTGCAATATTATCTCTTGTAAATTACCTGTTCCAGGAACATGGATCTAGTCACTGACTCCAGTAAACCTTTCACTTTCAGCTAGAAACTTTGGTTTCTGCCTAGACTTCCTCTCTTCCCTGTTTACATTCCCAGTCTCTCCCTATTTAAACGCCGCTAGTATCCTAATGAAGTACTTTTAAACTGGTGAACAGTCTTCATTTCCCTTTTCTAAATGAAGAGCGGGATATAATTTGGGGCAGAGTCACCACCAGTTGTGGTGTAAGGGTTAATCAAATTTATTTCAGTATGAATTTCAGTTAATACCTGACCATGAGACCTGCCTATACCTAGTTTCTCAGATCAGAGATCAGAATTAAGCTTTAAATGTTGACTTTTAGAGTTCTCCTTGAGAAGATCCAGATTTTCAGTATAAAGAGTTACGCAGAGAAATGGAAGATCCCTCTGACATTTTGTCATTACAGAAATTTTAATAACTTCAACGTCCAATTTTACATATGTCTGACGTGTAACTTTGCTTTCCTTTAATCATCAAAATTAAAAACAATTTCTCATAGTAGAAAAAATGGGTAAGAATTTGCTAGTTTGATATGGTCAACTAATTTTTGATAAGGGCCCCAAGAGGACACAATGGGGAAAGGATAGTCTCTTCGATAAATAATGCTGGGAAAATGATTTCCATAGGCCAAAAGAAGGAAATTGGACCTTACGTTACACTGTATACAAAAATAAACTCAAAATGGATAAAATACCTAAATATAAGAAAACTGTAAAACTATACCCAAAGGAAGTGAAATCATCACCTTAAAAAGATATTTGCACTCCCATGATCATTGTAGCATTATTCACAGTAGCCAAAATACAGAAACAGCGTGTCTGTTAACATATGAATGGATAAAGAAACTGTAGTATACACAATGGAATATTACTGAGCCCGAAAGAACAAAATCTTGCCATTTACCACAACATGGATGAGCCTGGGAGACATTATGCTAAGTGAAATAAGCCGGACACAGAGATATTGTGTGATCTTGATCTCGCTTATACACAGAATCTGAAAAAAAAATTCAGAGATAGAGAATGAAACTGGTTATCGGGAGCAGAGGGGTGTAAAGGGGAGGAAATGGGAAGAGGCAGGTCAAAGGATACAACATTACAGCTTTGGAAGATGAGCAGGTCTAGAGATCTGATGTACAACCTGAGGGGTATAGGTTAAAAAAATTGAGCTGTAAAATGAATAGATTTTAGCTGCTCTTGCCACAAAAACAAAAAAATGGGTAACTATGTGAGATGATGGATACAGTAATTTGCTTCAGTTTAGTACCGTTTCCATCTATCTACATATCCCATAACATCATGTTGTATACATAATAAAATTTATCTTTAAAAAAGAATTTACTAGTTCGAAAAGAATTTACTAGGTTAACAGAATTGTTCTCTGCAAGACACTTTGGGATTCTTTCAAAAGATTCTGGGTAGGATGTGTTGTTTTTCATTTTTGTACTGTCATGATGACTGCTCAGTTTTCTGTTTGCCCTTTCTTAAATTGTTTCATAGTTTCCAAGATAAACTTTTAAGAACATGCTCACTGGAACTGAATATGATATTTTATTTATTTTACTCTTCGAGACAGGGTCTCGCTCTGTCACCCAGGCTGGAGTACAGTGGCACTCACTGCTCACTGCAGCCTCGACTTCCCCAGGCTTGGGTGATCCTCCCACCTCAGCCTCCTGAGTAGCTGGGAATACAAGTGTATGCCACCGCACCAGGCTAATTTTTGTATCTTTTGTAGAGATGGAGTTCACCATGTTGCCCAGGCTGGTCTTGAACCCCTGGGCTTAAGCAATCTGCCCACCTTGGCCTCCCAAAGTGCTAGGATTATAGGTGTGAGCCACCGAACCTGGCCTGTGATTTTCTGCTTACTACTAGTTTTCATTGATTTAATTATGATGTGCCTTGATGGGTTTTTAGAAAATACTTATTCTGTTTGGGGTTTGTTGAGCTTCTTGGACATGTGGGTTTATAGATTTCAACTTTGGACATTTTTCATCATTTATTTCTTCTTATATTTTTCATGCCCCCATCTGCTCTTTTCTCTTTTTAAGACTCCAGTTACATATGTGCTAGACTGCTTTCTGTTGTCCCACCACTCGCTGATGCACAGTTCAATTATTTTTAGTCATTTTTCTTTCGTCATTTTGGATAGTTTCCGTGGGTACATGCTTATTGATCTTTTCTTCTGTGGTGTCTAATATGGTGTTAATCTCACCCAGTTTGTTTTACAATTCGAATATTGTAATTTTCATTTCTAGAGGTTTCACTTGAGTCTTTTCTTCCATTTCTGTTTATAATTTTCCTGTTTTCTTCTACTTTCTTGAACATGTGGAGCATATTTATAATAACTATTTTGATGTCCTCATCTGCTAATTCTATTACTTCTGTTCATATTGATTCTGATTGTATTCTGATTATATGGATTTTACTCCTAGTTGTCGATTATATTCTCCTGCTTCTTTGCATGACTGGTAATTTTTTACTGAATGCCAAACCTTGTGAATTTTACCTTTGGGATACTAGATTTTTTCCCCTAAGATGTGCTTTGTGATGGCTGTAGTTAAGTTGCCAGGAATTACTTGGATCCTTTTGAGGCTGGATTTTAAGTTTTGTTAGGGCTGTCCAGAGAAGCCTTCAGTCTAGGGTTAATTTATGCCTGCTGGTAAGGCAGTACACTTCTGAGAACTTTACCCAATGCCCCAAGTATTAATGAGGCTTTCTGCTTTGCCTGGCGGGAACATGAATGTCCCAGCCATGTATGAGCTTTGAGAATTGTCTGAGCTTCAACATTGCAGTGCTTCTCTCCCTGGCCTTTGTTAAGTTTCATCTCATTCAGGCACAGGTGAGTTCTCAGCCGAAGACTGAAAGATACCCTTCCATAAGACGTCCACAACTTGTGCTCCTCTCTCTGTGCAGCTCTGTCCTCTCAGGCACTCTGCCTCACAAATCCTAATTGCCTTGACCTTCCTGAACTTTGTGTTTCTCTTAAACACAGCATGATCGCTGGACTCTGTTCTAGTCATGGGACCTGCACTGTGGCCTGGAAACTGACTCTGGGAAGTGAGCTGGAGCAGTCGCAGGGCTCATCTCATTTGTTTCCCTTCTGTGAGGAATCACAAGCCTGCACTGCCTGTAATGTTTGAAAACTTTTTTGTGTTTTTTTTAAAATATATTTTATTGCCTTTCTAGTTATATAAGGTGGGAGAGTAAATCTAGTCCCTGATACTCCATTGTGAATGGAAGCAGAGGTTGGCAGTTGGCCCCTAAGGTCTTTTTTCACAGCAAAAATTTAACAGTAATTTCAAATCTGTGGCATAATGCATAGTATTATATTAAAAGAGCCAGGGATGTAAGAATCAAGATCAGGGTCCTAATCCTTACTCAGTTGTTTAACTTTGTGTTTCTTACATTGTGGACTTCTGTGACCCTCTACCTAGATGACTTAAAGCAGTTAATTCGATTTCTCAATTTAATTCTCATCTGTAGAATGAGGGTTAGAAACGTTCTTTATAACACACGGGGTGCTACAAAGTGTGAAGCCTTAGGTTGAGCTATTTTCAAAAAGCTTATTATCACTAACAATCTTTATTTTATTTACATTTTTTATAGGCACCATACTGGACATACCTTTTATGTGCACTGGGACTTTTTATTTACCAGTCACTGGATGCCATTGATGGGAAACAAGCCAGAAGAACAAACTCTTGTTCTCCTTTAGGGGAGCTCTTTGACCATGGTTGTGACTCTCTTTCCACAGGTAAATTAGTGGAGTTTTTTTTTTTTTTATGATACCTTAAAAATACAATGAACTAAGCTGTCTGAATGGTCAGTTTTTGGATGGATATACATTTGGAAGCGAATGTATGGAGTTGTTTAAAAAGTATGTCAAGAATTCATTTTGATAAGTGTACTTTATTTTAATGCCATGATTATTTCCTTAGAGCTCCGTATTTCTAAACAGCATAGGGTAATTATTTCATAAATTATTTTTAATTCTTAATGATTCTTAAACTTTGTTTCTTTCAGTATTTATGGCAGTGGGAGCTTCAATTGCCGCTCGCTTAGGAACTCATCCTGACTGGTTTTTTTTCTGCTCTTTTATTGGGATGTTTGTGTTTTATTGCGCTCATTGGCAGACTTATGTTTCAGGCGTGTTGAGATTTGGAAAGTAAGTATGCTTTTTAAGTTGTACATTAAAAAATATAATTGAATTCATTTGCACAATCTGTTATATCGTTCATCAATAATAAGGAGAACAAATCTTCAATCAGTAATTTAAATTAATTCGTCGGAGTACTCATAAATGCTACACCTTAAGTCTTTTAGGTATTCTGCATGTTATAAATAGTTACATTATTTGATAATAATTTTATTTTTCTTCTCCTCTTCTCCAACTTAATCATTAGCCCAAGTTTACAATAGAGAGGATTAAAAGAAAATTAAGGGACCTGAATAATATAGAAAAGGGATATGCAGTACTTAAATAAGCATTTGATTCATATAATAAAATAATGCAGTATGGAGTCTAAGGTCCTTTTTTGGTCGAATCTTCGTGTGCACAGAAAGGGGACCCGCCTTGACAACAGTCACCAGCATCAGGTAATTGTGAGACTCTCAACTGTGGTAGGCAATTGGTGAGATAATGTAAAAGCACCTTGTAAATGCTAGTGCTAAACATTAGATAGTATTATCTGCCTCTGGTGCCTCTTTCTTAGAGACCAGGAAATAGTGCACAAAGCAGGAATGCTATTCTCTGTTCCTCTTTTTCATATAGCTCCCTCTCGGTCTGATCCTTTTAAGAACTTTGTCATTTGCTCATTTTGGCTTTGGCTTCCCATGTCTACTGATTCTTTTTAGCCCCACTTTATTGCTGAAAAGGAGAAACAGTAGCTCTGAAAAAAATCTCTAATGATAAATGATAGGAGAAGCTCAAAACTATGGATCATTTAGCAGAGGGCAGGCTTCAGGCAGTTGATTCTCAATTACGGAATAATTGTATTTACCACCTATCGAGCACTTACCTGTTTCAGGCATTGTACTAAGAGCTTCACAGGCATTATCTTATTCCTTACATTTATCCCGTAAGGTGGGTATTACCTCCATCTAAAGACATTGGGGCATCCAGGCAGAGATGTAAAGTATGTAGACAGATATAAAAATCTAGAGCTCAGGAGGCCGGGCGCGGTGGCTCACGCTTGTAATCCCAGCACTTTGGGAGGCCGAGGCGGGCGGATCACGAGGTCAGGAGATCGAGACCACGGTGAAACCCCGTCTCTACTAAAAAATACAAAAAAAAAATTAGCCGGGCGCGGTGGCGGGCGCCTGTTGTCCCAGCTACTCGGAGAGGCTGAGGCAGGAGAATGGCGTGAACCCGGGAGGCGGAGCTTGCAGTGAGCCGAGATCGCGCCACTGCACTCCAGCCTGGGTGACAGAGCGAGACTCTGTCTCAAAAAAAAAAAAAAAATCTAGAGCTCAGGAAAAAATGTAGATTGGAGATAAGGATTTAGAAGTCATTAGCATATAGATGGTAGTTTTAAGTATAGATAAAATTGTTCATAGACTATAAAATTCCAGATGGAATTCTGAAAGCATCATCTAAGATATGAATAAACAGGCAGTCTAGGAAGGAGCATGAGAAGAGCTCCAGCAAGGGAGGAAAATCAGGAGAGAACATGGAATAGATAAAAACACAGCAGAGCTTTTCAAGAAAGAGGGTATGATCAGCATCTTAAATATTGTAAAGAAGTTATGCAAGATAATTAATGAAATGTATCCCTTAGATTTGTATCCTTTAATTGAAATTGAAAATTGAAGGTCAATTCACCTTAAACAATTTTAGTAGAATAATAGGGCCAAAAGCCAGACTACAGTGGGTTAAGCAACAAACATGAAGAGAGGAGAGAATTACAAATGTTGACTAATTTTCGGTGAGCCTATTCGTGTAGCATAGGAGAGAGAGTGACAGCTTCAGGGGAATGCAGACTAGAGGGACTGATGCTGATTGGTTAGTGGTTTTTTGAGAAATTTAAGCATATTTATTAGGGGAAAAATGTCTATGGAAACTAAAAAAACTACAGTGACTATTAGTACCTCAATGAAGAAGACTCTTGGAATTTTCCCTACTTTTTAAGTGAAATTGGCCTGGGAGTGTTTAAATTTGCCTTAAATCATATGGTTGTTTTTATTATAATTTTTCCTTATGTACACAAGTAGTGGGTAATTGTTGTGAAAAAACTTCAGACTTTACAGGAGTACATAAATTAGAAAATAAAAGTCTTTATAACATCAGTGATAACTATTAGCAATTTGATACATGGTATATATTTTTTTCCTTCTGCATGTACTGTTACCTATGTGTGAGCACATGTTGTTCTGTAACCTTTTTAACTTAACAGTGTAGTCAACTGATAATTCAGTAATGGAAGTAAAGGTAAAAATAAACTAAGCCTACAGAGATTTTTCCATCTTTGCTATTTAATACATGATTAACCTCCATATTCAGGAATTTTATTTACAAACACCTTATCGATTCTTTGTCCTTCCTCTTTAGAGTGGATGTAACTGAAATTCAGATAGCTTTAGTGATTGTCTTCGTATTGTCTGCATTTGGAGGAGCAACAATGTGGGACTATACGGTAAATCCGAATATTTAAATTTATAATTAAGTACTTTTCAAATATTTAGGAAAAAGTATTGCATTGTTAATTTTCTTCAGAAATCCTTGGCATTGTATTTAATTTTTTTCTCTTTTTTATTGGTGTATTTAATATTTGTTCCATTTCTTAACATTTTTTTCTTCATTTTATAATGTGTATTATCCTATATACCTTATGGCATTTCCTCCTATGCATAAATATATTGCCACATAGAAGAAAACAACCTCATTTCCCTAATACTAAATGAAACAAAAACAACAACAGAAAACACATTGGAATAACTTTTTCCAGGGTGAAATAAAATAAATATTTTAAAAATAAATCCAGTAAAATATTTTACATTTAAAACTAGTCACTCAATATTAGGAAAGTAGTTAATTTGCATTTTTATAATCTACCTTGAGGTGAAGATTCCCATATTAAGGAATGTTTTTATTTTCTGCCTGCTTGGTGACCTCAGTATTTTCATAAAAGTTGGCTCTTAGGAGGCCATTGTCATAAATTCAAGCTTTTTTGCAAAAGAAGAACATTTCTGAAGAAACAATTATCCTGTTACCACAACCTAAGTCCACCATACTGGCTAACTGACTCGCACTTTCTGCTCATAGTGTTAAGAATAATAATAAGGATATCAATAGTCAACAACTAACAGTCATTCAATACTTATGTTCCTAAACATTTACCATCAGTTTTATCTGCCCCTCAGAACAATCCTATAAAATAGATATTATTAGTATTATGCTTGATAAATAAGTCTTAGGGCGATTAAGTAATTTGTCCAAGGACACATGAGAAGTGCTGGAGCTAGGAATTAAACAGACTGATTCCAGACTGTATGTAATCACTAAGCTATACATCTAGTAAAAATAGTAAGTGATACAAAACTAAACATAGTTTTACCACATGATCAGCACACTCCTTGTTATTTACCTAAATGATTTGAAAACTTATGTCCATACAGAAACCTGTACACAAATGTTTATAGCAGCTTTATTCATAATTGCCAAAATTTGAAAGCAACTAAGATGTCCTTCATCTTAGCTGGATAAACTAATGCTAAAAAGAAATGAGCTATCAAGCCATGAAAAGAAGTTATGCGAGGAACTTATGGAGTTCCAAGAAGTTATGGAGGAACCTTAAATGTTTATTACTAAGAGAAAGAAGCCAATCTGAAAAGACTGCATATTGTGTGATTCCAACTGTATGACATTCTTTAAAAAGGCAAAATTATGGAGACAGTAAAGGGATCAGAAGTTACCGTGGGTTGGAGGAAGAAGGGATGAATAGGTGAAACAGAGTATTTTTAGGGGAGTAAAACTATTTTTTATGATACTAAATGGTGGCTACATGTCCTTATACATTTGTCATAGCACATAGAATGTACAACACCAAGATTGAACTCTAATGTAAACTATGAACTTTGGGTGATAATGATGTGTCAATGTAGGTTCACCAGTTGTAACAAATGTACCACTCTGGTGTAGGATGTTGTTGGCGGGGGGGTGGGGTGGCTATATACTTTTCCACTCAAATTTTGTTGCAAGCCTAAAACCACTGTAAAAAATTAAGTCCATTAAAAACACAGTATGAGGCCAGGAGTTCAAGACCAGCCTGGGCAACTTAGCAAGACCTTGCCTCTACAAAAACTCTTTAAAATTTTAGCCGGGCATGGTGGCATGCACCTGTAGTCCCATCTACTCAGGAGGCTGAGGCAGGAGGGTCAACTGAACCCAGGAGTTCAAGGCTGCAGTGAGCCATTATCATGCCACTGATTACACTCCTGCTTGAGTGACACAGCAAGACCCCATCTTTAAAAAAAACAAAAAAGATTTCCCTGTAGCATTTAGTATCAGAATTGCCAATTATCATTTGTCAGTAGGCTTCAAAATAGACTTTGGGCATGTTTTTAAGTAGTAGTGATAGATTCCCCAGTACATTCATATTCCCTCTCATCATGTAAGAGTAAATAGAATCAAGGGTATGCTACTATAGGCCCATACAAGATAACAGAGGGGTGCTATGTGTTTTTTGTAGTAACTGTTCAGGTTGTGCCCGTAAGAAGGTAAATGTATGGGCCGATCACCTGAGGTCAGGAGTTAAAGACCAGCCTGGCCAACATGGCAAAACCCTGTCTCTGCTAAAAATATACAAATTAGCCGGGTGTGGTGATGGGCACCTGTAATCCCAGCTACTCGGGAGACTGAGGCAGGAGAATCACTTGAACCTGGGAGGCAGAGGTTGCAGTGAGCCAAGATTGCGCCACTGCACTCCAGCCCTGGGCGACAGGAGACTCCGTCTCAAAAAAAAAAGAAGGTAAATGTAGACCTAGAAGCAGTTAGACAACTCTAGTTATTAAGTCAGGTGTGGTTGTCTTAAATTTGGAATTGAATCTTAAAATTGTTTCACTCAATGTTTTGGCAATATTGTAGGAAGAAAACATACCTGCTTATTCTTACCAACAAGAATACTTACTTTTGATTCAGGTTTTCTAAATTTAATTATTAACCTGTAGTTTCCACAAATTTTGGTACATTATTTCAGTCTATTTTCTAAACATAGTAGCCTCTAGCTTCTGGCAATTCATTGTTACTGTTTTTTAAATCCTTTGCTGCCTTTGGAAGTTTTCTTGAACAGCAGTTGACCAACAGGTAAATATATTGCTAGAGATTTAATCCTGGATATTAACTACACAGATTTTTTGCTTGCATACACATCATGATATTTGTTACATTTATGATGCAAATCATGGTGTCTCCCTTTCCTGTGATGCTACTTTTTAGAAGCTACTAAATTCAAGTGAACTATCCTTTTTCATGTTTAAGTCAGATGAAATCTTATGAGATTAAACATTTAGTCATAGTTATATAAACAGACTAAGCTGGTTTGGTGGATTCATTTTTCACTTAGGAAGAAAGCAGTTTCAAAAAAAAAGTCACTTTAGGCTGGTCCAGTGGTAGTCAGTTATCTCAATTGATTGCTTACAGTCAGTTACAGGTCAAACTCCTTGTTCTTCTCTTTCCCCCCCTCATTACTGTACTTGGCTAGTCTAAAAACAATAATAAAAATTTAAAAACTAAAAAAGTTAAATAAAAAAAGTTTTTAAGTTATCACTTTGGACTATATTCCAGAAGTTGAGGTTTGATCACAAGAAAAAGGATAGCTTATTGTACAGGGCTTATCATTATGTTTCTTTATTATTTAGTAAAAAAACAAAATTCTGTTGTCTTAATTGTTTCTTTCTTCTACTCCTAAAGATTCCTATTCTAGAAATAAAATTGAAGATCCTTCCAGTTCTTGGATTTCTAGGTGGAGTAATATTTTCCTGTTCAAATTATTTCCATGTTATCCTCCATGGTGGTGTTGGCAAGAATGGATCCACTATAGCAGTAAGGCATTAATTTCATCATTCAGTGTTAATTTTATGATAAATTTTCTTATCACCAGCTATAAAAAGATTAAAATATGCCAAAGTTCAAGAATGGGGAAGGAAACTAAGTATCTTAAAGAATTCATTTTAGGCACATAGTACAAAAGCATTTTAAAAACAGTTTAAACTGATATTTTCCTCTTTCTACAGGCTTGCTCTGCATAGACTTTTCTGACATCTAGTTTCATTGCTGCACATAATTAAGAGTTGCCATTTGTTTTCCTGCATTTTGTGCCTTGAACTAATAGCAGAGAGGAGGAAGGGTAGGGAATGTATGAGTTCCTGATTGAAAGCAGGAAAGCAGCCAGAGGTCCATGGTTTCACATATGGGGCAATTTATTACTCATCAAGTAAATTTTATTGAAATTTCGCTGAAATATATTTGAAAGAACTATTCTAATATTTCAAAAGGTAAAATTTTAACTTTAATTCTCAAGTGGGTATACTTTGTGCTTGTGTTCTTTACACCTTGCTCATGCAAGTATTAAATATAATGCTTTTGTATTTTTTCATATTTGTTTTTTAAAACTTCAGTACTTTTAAGTGGGCAAGAGTTGGAATTCCTGCAAACTTTTTAAACAAATGTAACACCTATGTTTTTAAAAAGCCTATTGTCATTTTCAAGGTAGTTGAACAGAAGAAGACAAGTACTTATTCCAGTGATACCATCTTATACCAAAACATTGTTATAATGCCTTTTTCAGGGCTGGGCACAGTGGCTCGTGCCTGTAATCCTAGCAATTTGGGAGGCCGAGGCAGGTGGATCACTTGAGGTCAGGAGTTCGAGACCAGCCTGGCCAACATGGTGAAACCCTGTCTCTACCAAAAATACAAAAAAATTAGCTGGGCATGGTGGCCCATGCTTTTGTAAATCCACCTAGCTACTTGGGAGGCTGAGGCAGGACAATTGCTTGAACCAGGAGGCAGCGGTTGCAGTAAGCTGAGACGGTGCCACTGCACTCCAGCCTGGGTGACAGATTTTTTTTTTTTTTTTTTTTAAAAAAAAAAAAAAAAAAAAACAGAATGCCTTTTAGGATTGCTTTAACCTATAGCATATTCACTTTAATTTCTTTTGTTGTATAGTTCAAAATTTCTATCCTTTAAATTAAAGTCATTTGGAGCAAGGTCTAATAAAATATTAAACATTAGATATAGCATTTTTAGTAAAAAAAAAGTCTCATTCTTTTAAAAGACTTGTAAATAGACTTTGGAGACAATTTCAAAGGGATCCTCATAATTGATAAATTGTCAATATTTATGAATACACTATATACATAATTCAAAAGCAAAGTATACAATTCATCTAGAAATACAAGTTCTGACATATTTGGAAAAGTTGTCATTTTTTGAGGTGTTTTGTCAGTTGATCTCGGTATAGTACTGTGCTTAGGAATACATGTTGCTTGACTGTGGATGATAACATAGAACATTAGTTGGAAAATTCCATTGAAGAAAACAAGATTTAGTAATGATCACTGTCTACTCTAAAGAATATTTTTGGCCAGGTGCGGTGGCTCATGCTTGTAATCCCAGCACTTTGGGAGGCCGAAGCAGGCAGATCATGAGGTCAGGAGTTCAAGACCAGTCTGACCAACACAATGAAACCCCGTCTCTACTGAAAAACAAAAATTAGCTGGGCTTAGTGGCGGGCACCTGTAATCCCAGCTACTCGGGAGGCTGAGGCAGGAAAATCGATTGAACCTGGGAGGCGGAGGTTGCAGTAGGCAAGATCATGCCACTGCACTGCAGCCTGGGTGACAGAGCTAGACTCCATCTCAAAAAAAGAAAAAAAAGAATATTTTCATAAAAAAACTGTTAGATGTTTGAAGGATGACTTAAACACAAGTTAGCAAGTGGTTGGTTTCAAACTCTTAAACTGGTATTTTTCCAGCTTTTTTAGGAGCAGATTTTTTTTCTTGAATGAAATTTCAGAACCATAATATAAAGCACTATTAGATTTTTATAATTTATTACTATACAGTGTCATGTATATAATTTTATAATATGGTATTACTGTAATTTTATAGTAAGTTCTAACTTAAAACATGTAAACTTAATAAACAAGAGTAAAGCTGTTGTTATGAACCCATTTAAATTGGTTATAGACTTAATAACCTCAATACCAAACTTATTTCAATATTTTGTTTAGGATAAGCAGTGCCAAGAGGATACTAATTCACATAGATAAAAATATAATGGTCTGGATTTTACAATTTTACATAAAAGAACATTTGCAGTCTGAATGCAAAAAAAAAAGGACGTGGGGATGTTGGTGTGGTGGCTAATGCCTGTAATCCCAGCACTTTGGGAAGCTGAGGCTGGGAGGATCGCTTGAGCCCAGGAGTTCTAGACTGGCCTGGGCAACATGGGGAAATCCTGTCTCTACTAAAAACACAAAAAATTTAAAAAAAGAAAAATAGAAAAAGAAAAGAAAATAGGAAAAAAGAAGGAAACCTGAATAGAACTAAACTATTCTTATTCTTCTTCATCAGTGATGTTTTGTAGAATTGGCAGAATAAGCTCTATTTCAGTATCTCCACAAAATTATGTTAGTTTGTCAATCCACATGTGGATGGCCTTCAACATAGTAAAAGTTGATATAGAATAAACTGCATTAATTTTTAGCCAGTTTAAAACATGTGTGAATATCAAACTGGAATCAGACATCTGTGGCACTGTATTATGTCTCTGTCACCCTCAGGTTCTATGAAACCTTGAAAAGCACAACTCAGGTTTGTACACTCCTGTAGGCCATACACTACATCACACTGTTCTTTAGGCCTCTTGCACAAAATAGATGGTCAGAAAATGTCTACATTGTAATAAATGCAGTGTTAAAATGTGATACTGATTTTCTGCTTTATCCCTTAGGGCACCAGTGTCTTGTCACCTGGACTCCACATAGGACTAATTATTATACTGGCAATAATGATCTATAAAAAGTCAGCAGCTGATGTGTTTGAAAAGCATCCTTGTCTTTATACCCTAATGTTTGGATGTGTCTTTGCTAAAGTCTCACAAAAATTAGTGGTAAGAAATTTTTATTATTCATGATATAAATAATATACTTGGTCATCAAACACAAAGCTGGAAATTATTTCATAAAATGTATAGGTTTTTTTTGTAATGTCAAAATCATAATAGCTATTTGTGCTCCAAGCAAAACTGTGATAGGAGTTATGTTATATTCAGTTAAATTGTTTAGCTGTAGTTATCATTTACAACTTTCTGATATCAAGAAATTTAAACATTAGAAACTTTAATAAGCTACCCAGTTGTGAATTTGAGAAGGTGTAGAAAAGTATTCTTATATCAAATGTGAGATTAAGTGGTCTGTCTGTTTTAATACTGAATTAAAGTTATAATTAATTCTGTCGTAAAAGCTAACACATTTAAAACTTAATAGTAAAATTATTTTGTTTAATTTTTTTATAGATAGCTCACATGACCAAAAGTGAACTGTATCTTCAAGACACTGTCTTTTTGGGGCCAGGTCTTTTGTTTTTAGACCAGTACTTTAATAATTTTATAGACGAATATGTTGTTCTATGGATAGCAATGGTAAGTATTTTTCTCCATTTTATTTATTTTTTAACAATGCTTAAGAGATATTTCAGTGAGCTATCAGTAGCCTCAAGATCTAGTCTAGGCCAGGCGTGGTGGCTCACACCTGTAATCCCAGCACTTTGGGAGGCCAAGGTGGACGGATCATTTGAGGTCAGGAGTTCGAGGCCAACCTGGCCAACATGGTAAAACTCTGTCTGTACCAAAAAAAAAATACAAAAAATTAGCCAGGCGTCATGGTGCATCCCTGTAATCCCAGCTACTCAGGAGGCTGAGGCAGGCGAATCACTTGAATCTGGGAGGCAGAGGTTGCAGTGAGCCGAGATCATGCCACCGCACTCCAGCCTGGTGACAGAGTGAGACTCTGTCTCAAAAAAAAAAAAAAAAAAGATCTAGTCTATACAATATACACAATAAATGTTTCTGAGTATTTGAAATTACTTCTTCTAAGCTGTGAATAATTTTATATTGTGTGTAGAAATGGCCACATATCTATAGGCCAGGTTTCCAACAACCTGGATTCTTGGAAACACAACTGTCTACCTAAAAATAGCTATATTTTTCTCCCCCAAAATACCAGTACAAAGATGCCAAAAACCACTTTACTCTGCCCAAAGACTTCATTCCCAGTTTACAGCAAGTAACAGGAAAATTAGATGGGGTTAGTACTAGCAAAGGTGGGCACTTTATTGCATCGAGAATTGTCAGCTAATATTGAGGAAATAAAACAGAATAGACAGTGCTACTAAATACAGGATTCTCAGACCATTTTATGCTAGATGTAAGGAACCCTTTATATGTGTATGGCCCTTGAGAATAGTGCATAATTTGTATTAATGATGACTAAGTCATCAATTAAATTAAATTCTCTTTGATTATATCCTGCTTAAGGAAAGGATGTGGATGACATAGATATTAATTTCTATTCAAAATGATTATAAAATACAGAATATAGTGCTTGAGAGAGACACGTCAGCCATCTAAGGAAAAGAAAATATTGGTAACACTTCAATTACAAAGTTGGATAAATGGAGCATTATTACATTTTTTTCTATTATTGAGACATATCTTTATGGTTGGTCTCCAATTAATGGTGGCTTTGAATAGTTTTGTTGTATTTCTATCTCTGGACCCACTGGTTGTCACCAAATTCATAGTGATGTATAAATATACTGAAGTACACCAAAACAAAACCCCCCAAAGCCCTGCAGTGAATCTTTCTTTGGATAATTCAAATAATCTCACCGTATTTGTTAGATTTGGATATTTAAAAAAATCTGTATCCATTCTGTGCATGGATTACGGGAGTACATCTAAGGTCCTTTACTAGGTTGTGTAGTATGCTTTTTCTGGAGTAACTTAATAACGTAATATTCATTCATGGTCCATTCAGAAGTCGTCATTCTTCCTATGGTGGCAGTGAGATGTCCTTAATTCTTTGAGGTGGACAATGAACGTTTTCAGGCAAAATTTTTAAAAAAATGTTTAAAAATCAGAATAATGTCCTTTAATTTGGTATCCACTATAAATATTTTTAGGGCTCCAAGGCCGGGCGCGGTGGCTCACGCCTGTAATCCCAGCACTTTGGGAGGCCAGGGCGGGCGGATCACAAGGTCGGGAGATCGAGACCATCCTGGCTAACACGGTGAAACCCCGTCTCTACTCAAAAATACAAAAAATTAGCTGGGCGTCGTGGCGGGTGCCTCTAGTCCCAGCTACTCGGGAGGCTGAGGCAGAAGAATGGCGTGAGCCCGGGAGGCGGAGCTTGCAGTGAGCCAAGATCGCACCACTGCACTCCAGCCTGGGTGACAGAGCGAGACACCGTCTCAAAAAAAAAAAAAAAAAAAATTTTAGGGCTCCAGAACAATCCAGTTTAAAAAATAGGGGGTAATTAATCAAAATATCTAAAAACTCAATGTAAGTTTTCTTTTAGTGAACTTAGGTATGTATTACCAAGTGGAATTGCTGAATTAAAATATCAGGTGTTAAAAAAAATCAATCATCTATTGTAACGAGTAATTGGCCTGGTTTACACCTGTGATGGAGACTGGTAAACTGAGGAAGTCAAATTCAATTTTTATTTAAAACACTATGTGGATGACAAAAAAAAAAAAAAAAGCCACACACACAATGTGGTGCTTTTCAAGTAAGCTTTTAATGTAAATGATAGAGATTTTCCCCTCATGGGTGACAATTCCCTCTCCAAGGGCAGAGCTATGAGGCTCCTTTTTCTCCTGGGTTTCATTTTCTGAAGAGAAGCATTTGACTGTAGACTCTGGGCAAAGTTTCTAAATAGAGGCCATCTTTAAATTTGTAAACACAATTTTGTATATGCTTCAAGTATGGTATCTTTTCTAGACCTTTTACCTTCTTACAACTAACCTCAAAGAAACAGAAATGTATATGATGGAATTAGTTCATTATAAGATGGCTGATAACCTCTTCTAGAAGGAAATTTGCAGCTTCGTGGCACAGCAGGAAGTTGAAACAATGTGGAGTCAGGGGAGTTGGGTTCTGTTACTTTCTAGCTTCTGTATTTTAGTCGTCTTTTTTACCTCTGAGCCTCAGTGTCTATAACTGAAATAACCTGCATTTTCCAGAGGACTACAATGAGGTCCAAATTTGAAATGTATTAAAGTGCTTTAAAATGTAGTATTTTTGGTGAAGAATTTTAGGTTAAGGTTTGATATTTGGGGGAGAAACAGAATAGTGCTACTTGAGAAAAGATAGATCATAATCCATTTTATATTTTTTTTGCTTCTAAAGGTGATTTCTTCATTTGATATGGTGATATACTTTAGTGCTTTGTGCCTGCAAATTTCAAGACACCTTCATCTAAATATATTCAAGACTGCATGTCATCAAGCACCTGAACAGGTTCACAAGCATATTGACTGACTAATAGCCCAAGGAAAAGAGGAGATGAAGTTAGGGGAATCTATGAGTGAAGGAAATCCCCCTGTGCAGGAGGCTAGTATACCATAAATAAGGTTATATTTGAATATAAAACATAAACCCTGTAGATTTCATTGTGTCTATTTCAGTTATGAAGCCCCCGTTGTGTGTATCATCATTTTTTATCACAGATGTTCTCAGAATAGTCTACATATTAATTAGAAACAAGACTAAAGAAATGTCAATCCTGAGGACAACAGTGAACCCCTGTAATCCTAAGTAGCAGTTTGTCTCTGAGACTTAGCAGACACAGGGTTTTCACCGCCAAAGGATTACATAAATATTCAGAACATAAAGGATTTTAGCCATCTTGAGGGTGCTTACTTTGACTGCTAAAAACTGAAAAGTGATTCAATACTGCTTAAGTGCATGGCTTATAATATTGTAATTATTGAATCAAGTGATGTTCTAAGAAATTTTTTATACTAATGATTTTTCAAAAGAGGCATATTAGTATGTTATAAAAGAAAATACTTGCTTTTAGTATAATAGAATTTAAAAGGGCTACAGGAATTTTTTAAGTAAAATTTGTATTTAATAAAGGGAATTTCTCGTACCAGTTCAGAAAAACATCCGAGTCTGTACACTGAAGGTAACTTGTTCCTTGATATTTTGAGTTAAAATTTCACTGTCACCGAAAAGTGGATGTTAAATATTCCCTTTCATGAAAAATGAAACAGTAGCTAAAAGTCAGTTGACATGTAAGAAAATTAATTAGTAACTTAGAAAAACATGGTAAAAAAAAAAAATCTTCCTTTTAGAATATAAAAGTTACTTTAAGTACACACTGACTCATTTGAGGTGATAAGGGATAAAATAAGTAAAAGTTATTCAACCACTAAGTACATTAGGTACTGATTCTTATCTTTCCACTCTAATTTAAATGTATTTAGATTACTCGTTATGAATACTACTAGAACTATCACAAAGATCTCTGGGGATCCAAATCTTCAGATTCCCATCTGACTCTATTTTTAATTTTATATAATAGTTCAGTAGACCATATGTCATATGATGAAGTAATCAAAAAATTAAAGGAGTAATTTATGTACTACATCTGTTTTAGGTGAGAAAAAGGCATATTGAAGAAAACAGTAAAAGATGATATTCCTTAAAAGCAAAAAAACATACTTACGGGAATTAAGTACACAGAAAACACTGGAGTACTTATTTTGCCTCTAACTAACAACTATTGGTAAAACTTCCCAAATAAGGACTTCCTTACAAGGATGAATAGTACTTATGATTTATATTCTAATATATACTTTGGCTTAAAAGGAAAATCCTTTACAAAGTTCAAAAATTTAGGAAGTAATGTCAAATATTTGTTAATGGTGAAAGACTAATTTCTTCCTGTACAAGTAGGTTGTCACAATTAGAAAAAGTTTATCTGTAGGCACCTGTTTTTTTTAAAACTTGGAAAACCTTATTATAACTAAGATAAGGGTGAGTTTTAGAGGCAAAAATTAAAATTTAAAACATGGAACAGCAGGAGGCCAGGCATGGTGGCTCACACCTGTAATCCCAGCACTTGGGGAGGCCAAGGCGGGCAGATCATTTGATCGTTTTTTCCTTAAAGAATATAACCTTCTATACTTGCATTTTCTACCTTTTGGGATTGATACAGATACAATGAAGCCAAACCTAAAATTAAATCTTCTTTATTTAATTGACAGTGTTAAGAGAGAAAAATTCACTATCATTACTAAAGAGCTGAAAGCTTAATACATATTCTTTAGGAATAGTTGCTAACTCATAACAACTATTTAGATTTGACTTAACAGAAAGGGAGGTCTTACAATGAAACAGGTTTATGATTAAAGATGTTACAATTAAACTATTCTAAAGACTTACAATATGCTTCTTAGCTAATGTTATAATTGTATCATATTACTTAGGTTCAAGTTCTTTCTTCAAAGAGTCATCAGAATAACATGGATTGAAGAGACTTCCGAACACTTGCTATCTCTTGCTGCTGCTGTTTCATGGAAGGAGATATTAAACATTTGTTTAATTTTTAGTTAAGTGTTATACCTATTTCAGCAAATAAAATATTTCATTGCTTATATTAATCCTTATTTTTTTCAATTTCAATATGATCACTTACAGTTTCCATCATAATTTTTTTTTGCAACATAGCCATTTCTTTTTTAAATTCATTTTGTGCACCAGTAAGTAGATTATCATGATTCTTCTCCAACTCTTCCATACTCTAAAAACACAAAAGACTAGTTAAGTTACAAAGCACCACTTTTCATTTCAGGTTCTAAACTTGTACAATTAATTTTCAAAAGTAGTAATTTTTAAATATTCAAATGCTCATTATCTATTTGAAATAAAAATATTCTAAGTAATACATGAATACCAAAATACCTACTATAAAAGAAAAAAATATAAGATATGAATAAAATGTTATAGGAAGTACAATGTAGTATACTTTGCCCAAAATGGGTTTCCTGAACTGTTAAGGTCAAGATAAAAAAGACTGGAAGTCCCATATCAGTAAAAACCATTTCTATTAAGCTTTCCAAATATCAAGTAATAATCTACTTATGACTAATAGTGTGCCATGAATTCACTACAGGGAATAAAATAATCTACAGTACAACCTCTTTCACGTTATGAAAAATAAAAATTATGTCTTACATCTTTATTGTTCATTCAACAAATAATCTGGTGCCTACTATGTAAAAGGTGCTGTATTAAGTGCTGTGGAGAAATTAAAAAACAATAATACATGATTGCTTCCTGATGGCAATGAGAAAAAAACGTAGAAACAAAAATTTTATAATAGGAATGGAAGCACAACTTGCTGTGGTGATATAGTGGAAAATGGGGATTAATTCCAATTTAGTGGGCAAAACACTAAGATTTCAATAGATAAAGAAAAAGGAGTTAAAAATATTCTAGGGGAAGGGCATAAGCAGAAGCATGGAAGTACATAGTGAACTGAGAGAAAGCAGTTATGTGGAGGGGTGGGGTAATGAACAAATGTAGTAAATGAAGCTCAAAAAGAGGGTCATGTCATAGGGGGATCTTGAATATCTACGAATTTAGAACGGAGGCTACTGACAGTTTTTCAAGAGGGAAGAGACGTATTTTTAAAAGATAATATGGCAGATCTAGGAAAGATAGATTGGAGAACAGAGAAATCAGTTAAGAATTTTAATGGTACAAGCAAATAATAATGAGGTCCTAAACTAGGGTAGTAGCAGTGGGCATTAAAAGAAAGAACCACTGCAGAAGTAAAAATTACAGGGCCTAGTAATAACTGGATGTGACAGAGAAAGGAGATGGAGGAATCAAAGGTTATACTATAGTTCCTATCCTAAATAGTAACATTTAGTGATAACATTTAGAAGAAATCTTTATCTAGTACTTTATCAAACCTTCACACCAATTACCAAATGGTTCTCAGAGCATTAGAACAAGACAACAAGTTTTCCACTTGGAAATACTTTTTAAAATAACGTGTGTGTGTATAATTTTTTTTTTTTTTTTTTTTTTTTTTTTTGAGGCAGGGTCTCACTGTCACCCAGGCTGGAGTACAGTAGTACGATTTCAGCTCACTGCAACCTTTGCCTCCAGGGCTCAAGTGATCCTCCCACCTCAGCCTTCCCAGTAGCTGGGACTACAGGTGAGTGCCACCATGCCCAGCTATTTTTGTTTGTTTGTTTGTTCTTAATAGAGATGGGGTTTTGTCATGTTGCTCAGGCTGGTCTTGAAATCCTGGGCTCAAGTGATCTCGCCTTGGCATCCCAAAGTGTGAGCCACTGTGCTCGGCCATATATATTAAAGTTATTCTGAAATATTTATTTTAAAACAATTTTACTAGTTTACTCAGAGCATCCCAATTCCTTTAATGTTATTTTAACATGTATTTGCACAAGACTATCTAAAGGAACCACCACTGAAAAAAAGTATATGCAAGATTCCATTGAGCTTCTATGAATAGTTACTAAAAAGTATATTTCTGCCTGAACAAGAGGGGTACACACTACAATTTGCTAATATGTATGTGTCAGTAGGTAATTATCAATCCACAGACTTTTAATCATCAGATGTCTATTATATCTATTATTTTATCTTGGATATAAATTCATTTTTGGTCACTGTAATAATTCTAAAAGCAAATGTGCCATAAAATACTTCTATAATACACTTGAAAACGAGAATTCAATAATTTGGGTACTTTCTATTTAACAAACACTGGGGATAGAAAAACAAGTAAAATACAGCCTAAAAATGATTATTATAGAGTCTATTTTCAGCTAAACAGAGAACTATGACTAAAGTGTTATTAAAGTATGGATTTTATGTATGATAAGTATATTTCTAAGTAAAATTCCCAATTTACCATTTCCTGTCTTGAATAATCCCGACAAAACCATTTGAATCCTCAAGTAAAAATGCATTTATCACTTAAATCAGAAACAATGAATTCAAAATGGAAAAGTAGTTAAAGTCTAAAATGTTTTTTCCCATAAACTTAGAAAGAAAAGAATTATCTTCTACTTCCATAAATATATTATGTTCTATAACGATGTATTGTGTTACGACATACAACAAACCTTTATGAACTGCTCATATAACTGTCTAATTGTTTTCAGTCTCTGGCTCTGAACAATTCTAGATTGTTGAAGAATCTTTTGTTGCTGTCGAAACATATTCTACAAATATAAAAGAAAAAAACTGTGTAAGAACAGTTTGGGTAAAATTTTAAATTTAGAAAAAATAATTCTACATTAAACTTAAAAGAAAGTGTTAAAAATCAATGCTTTTAAAATTTTAACAACTATTATGACCATGTTTAGATAATTTATGTTCACCACTAATATGTAACAATATATTAATCCTACCAGTTGCTGAATGGGAAATTTTAACAAAAATCAAGTCATTGTCTTAATTCTTGCTGATTTCAATGTCCACACAGATGATCCTTCCAGTAATAATGGTTTTCCGTTCCGTGACCTGTTTCTCAATGATTTTGGCCTCTACCCTACTTTAGCCATTGACTTACATACTCCCACCCTAGATTTTGTCATTACTCTAACCACTACACAGTATTAACAATGGTAAACTTTCTAAGAGATAGATACTCAGCATTCCCCTTTCATAGATGAGTAAACTGAGGCATAATCTGTCCATGGTTTCACAGCTACAATTGCTCAAACAAGAATTTGATCCAAAACAGTATTGTTGCTGGCATCCAGGCTCTAACCATTATACATACTGTTTCTCTATCTATCCTAGTATTTAACCACTACTTCTTTACCATTCTAACTTACTCTCTTTAGTACTACAGCTCAATAATCTATCAGCACCACAAATCCATCCTATCTATTTTACACTGTCATCCCTACCCCCAATATCCTCACTTGCAGGTAACACAAGTCTGGCCATTAAAAGTCAACTATGTTCTGACTACAGACATCCCTAGGTATCCTGGGGGGACCAGTTCCAGGATACCCAACCCCTCAGGAGACCAAAATGTGCAGATGCTCGAGTTCCTGTTACAAAATGGCATCATATTTGCATATAACCAATGCACATCCTTCCACATACTTTAAATCACTTCTAGATCTCTTATAATACCTAACACAATGTAAATGCTATATAGTTGTAACACTGGATTATTTTTCCAATTTGCATTTTTTCTTTTTTTTTTTTTTTAAGAAAGTTTCTCCCTCTGTCACCCAGGCTGGAGTGCAGTGGCACGAGGCACGATCTCGGCTCACTGCAGCCTCCGCCTCCCAGGTTCAAGTGATGCTCCCGCCTCAGCCTCCTGAGTAACTTGGATTATAGGCACCTGCCATCACAGCCCGGCTAATTTTTGTATTTTTAGTAGAGATGGCTTTTCACCATATTGGTCAGGCTGGTCTCAAACTCCCAACCTCAGGTGATCCACCCGCCTCGGCCTCCCAAAGTGCTGGGATTACAGGCATGAACCACCACGCCCAGCCTCTTCCAAATATTTTTCATCCACGATTGGTTGAATACACAGATGCGGAACCCTTACATACAGAGGGCTAACTATACAATGATTGGTTCAAGAATGGGCAAATGATCCAAACTCCATCAGTCATATTTTCCCGGAGGAATTTTTTGTTAGAGCTATTGAGAAAGATTTTCTCAGTCCACTGGGTTTACTAAACTTGTAATAAGCCTAGGACTGTAAAAACTATCTTGCTTACTACATTGAGACACCTTACTGAGAACTGATGACAGAACCCAGATGATACTACATGAGCAACCCCTTCCCTGTTCCCATCTGGCTATGCCTGAAGCTAAACTTCCCCGACTTCTTTTATATAAACCAATAATCCTTCTTTTGTACTTTGACAAATTTCTGTCACTTGGAAATGCAAGAATCCCAAACAATATAAAAAGCAAAGACCAATGCCTTTTATGAGTATGGTATGTGCCTATACATCTGTGGTTTACAGTTCAGCAGGTTTAAAACACATGGCCAGCAATGGTTAATTAAACCTAGCTCAGTTCCTTTGGTCACAATAAAAGGCTAGGTTCTCCATTCCTACTTGAGACTTGGTTAATTATAAACCTAATCATGATACCAACAAGTATTTTTTCTTCTTGTTCCTCAGCTTTCTGTATATCTAAATCCCACTGCTGAAACAAAGTCAGAAACTGCTGAGAATATTCTTGGTTAAGCTTCTGCCTGTAAAACATAATGATGAATTATTGTCATATTTCATATCAATATAAAAAGAATTTAAAACAAAACTGAGTTGACACATTTATACTATATAAGAAAAGGAAATACCTGCAGCTTAAGTCTTTTGATGGGAAACCAAAAAGTAAAATCATGATTTACACTGATTCCAGAAGTATTTTTTTTCTAACAAACTAGTAGAAGAAAAGCCCTGTCACAAGCTTTAGCTCTTGAAAACTAAGGAAGTTTTATTGTATATATAAATTTTCAAAAAGAAATTCATCTGATCTCTAAGCAGTTTATTTTTCATTTTTCCTATTGAATATAGATTCTGATATAACAAACACATTAAATAAGGTGATTGTATTTATTCTATAAGATTTCTAAATAGAAATAGTTCGCTTAATTTTTTTCCCTATTTTGGCTTAACAAAGATTTTATACAAAAGAAGAGGTAAGTCAGCTAAAACATACAAATTATATACGATACAAGATTGGTGTTTTTCCACATTGTTGAACATAATTCACCGTCATAAGACTAATGGTTTTTATGACATTTACCTTTTATTCAACTAGTGTATTTCTAGAATGAACATAAATTACTTTTAGGCTGGGCACGGTGGTTCATGCCTATAATCCCAGCACTTTGGGAGGCTGAGGTGAGAGGATAGCTTGAGCCTAGGATTTCAAGACCAGCCTGGGCAACATAATGAGACCCCCATCTCATAAAACAACAACAAAAAACGAAATTACTTTTATAACCTCACTTGTTACCTAAAAGGAAAAAAGTGATCTTTATTGATTTTTTAGGAAATAATGTCAATTCTATGAAGGAGTGAGGTTATAGGGCTACAGGACTATCAGACTTAGAGAAAAATCAAGCCAAATACATTTTCACTAGAAACCTCAATAACCAGAATAGTATTTTTCTTTTCTTGTTTTTTTTTTTTTTTGACAGAGTCTCACTCTGTTGCCCAGGCTAGAGTGCAGTGTCACGATCTTGGCTCACTGTAACCTCTGCCTCCTGGGTTCAAGCGAGCACGCCTGGTTAATTTTTGTATTTTTAGTAGAGACGGAGTTTCACCATGTTGGCCAGGCTGGTCTCTAACTCCCGACCTCAAGTGATCTGCCCGCCTTGGCCTCCCAAAGTGCTGGGATTACCGGCATGAGCCACCGTGCCCAGCCTAGAATAGTATTTTTCATAAGTAATTTACACCAGTAAATACTAAGAAATGTGGCTCTAAAAAAAAAAGCAACCACTTTACCTTTGATCTTGTTGTGTTTTCCAAACATGTTCGATTTTCTGGTTACTAGTTTTGAGAGAAGCCTTGGTATACATTTCTAGTCTCCTTCTCTTGGCAAGAAGAGCCTTGTTAATGTCAACTAGATTGAAAATAAAAATTCATTAAAATTTAATGTTGAAAAAAGTATTTTGTTCCCACATATTCAAGTAAATATGGGTAAGGTTGGTTCAACAATATTAGAAAGACATTTAAACTTAAATTTAGAAATAGGCATAATTTCAAAATGCAGAATTATTTGCTTACTTTTTTTTTCTGAGAAAACTCTTAGCTACTAGCACCCAAATTCTGATTTTCCTAACTGGAGATAATTTTTTAACTTAGGAACAATAAAAAAGAGCTAATAAACAAAACAATGTGCCAAGGACAGACTTTAAATTTCCCCATGAGAAAACACTGTTAATAAAGGCTAAATGTAGGTCAGGCACGGTGGCTCACACCTGTAATCCCAGCACTTTGGGAGTCCGAGGCGGGCAGATCACGAGGTCAAAAGATCGAGACCATCCTGACCAACATGGTGAAACCCTGTCTCTACTAAAAATACAAAAATTAGCTGGGCGTGGTGGCGCGCACCTGTAGTCACAACTACTCGGCAGACTGAGGCAGAAGAATTGCTTGAACCCGGGAGGCGGAGGTTGCAGTGAGCTGAGATTGCACCACTGCACTCCAGCCTGGGGACAGAGTGAGACTCCGTTTCAAAAATAAAAAAAAATTATTTAAAAGGCTAAATTTATCTAAATTTATAAAATACAGCCCAATTAAAAGGACACAGTTCAATGAATTATTGTTAGAACTCATTATAAAAAATATGTAAAAGTACTCTATTAAAAAAGAGAATCCAGAAAGGATAAAAATAGTTAAGAAAACTATTTTTAATATAATCAATTTTATATATATATATATATATATATATATATATATATATGTATGTATTTTTTTTTTTTTTTTAAAGACACGGGGGTGTCTCACTATGTTGACCAAGCTGGTCTTGAACTCCTGGCCTCAAGCAATCCTCCTGCCTTGGCCTTCCAAAGTGCTGGAATTATAGGTGTGAGCCCCTGTGCCTGGCCATCAATGATACTTCTAAATACATTTTTTACTAAAAGAGACAAAGACCAAGGACAGAAAAAAATCTTAGTTTAAGTAAATTTCTAGATAAATTAATTTAAGATCACTTTATTTTCCAATGAGAAATAGGTGAATAAGATCAGTTTTAAATGCTTTTATGGAGCTCTTTATTGGGCATTTTTACCCATAAGAACTGCATTTCATAAAATGTTTACTACTTCAAATAATGCTTTGCTAAACATAAGCCTTTATATTATGGATCTACCATAAATAGGCATCTTTCAGTAATCATGCTGGAGCTGCACTATTCCATAAATATTTTGTGCTTTCAGTATTATCTATAATAAATTTATTAAACAAGCACTTTTTCACCACCAGACAGAGCAAAGCTTTCAAAAAAGATGTGACTGTATGAATAATCCATTTAGAGGAGCTAAATATTAACTCTTTTTTAATAATAACTAATCTCTAACAAAGCTCATATTATTGATACTTAATATATTATTTAAAACTTGGGAATTTTTGAACCTAATTATAAAACTCTATCTAGCAAAATTGTCTTTAGTATCAACTACATAGTTTATTAATGTAAAAAGAGTTATTTTAGAGGCTTAATTTACACTGTCCTCCCTAAAGAACATAGGAAGTCAGAAAATAACTAAACTGAAAAAATGAAAAACTTATATACAAATATATGTATGTATGTATGTGTGTGTGTGTGTGTGTGTGTGTGTGTGTATCACTTAGTCTGTGAATACAAAGAAAGGTAAAGACTTTTCCTGTGCATTTTTCTTCTAAAATTCCATAGTCCATTAAATTCACATATGTATAAAATAAAAGCACCATTCACTCTTAACATCATGGAAAAGATTAACTATGAAAATCTATGATGCTAAATCACAAATACTTATGCAGAATTTTCTATGTGAGAACAAGGCATTAAATAACAGTCTTATAGTCCATTATTAACATTTGTTATAAAAATTATATGGCTTAAAACAATTTTCTTTAAATACAAGTATCTCCTAAAACATACCTCCAACTCCTTCCAGCATATTCTGTACTTCACCCCTGGAAAGAAATTACATTTTAAACACTTTAGAAGATCCACAAAATACCATGCTTGTTTTGGAAGAAATACCAGATGCCAAGTATTTTACATATATTATTTGTTAGCAACTTTTCTTGAAGTGCTTTATCTAAGAAACAAAAATTATTTTGAACACGTTACCCCATATCTTCAACTACTCCTGCAGAAGACCTTTTCTTCCTACGTTTCTCAATGACTGCAGTCTTCCCTGTATTGACAATTAAAAAAAAAAAAACTTTTGAAACTGAATAGGTTATTTTGGTAAGTTTTGATGAAACATCTTCATTTGGGGATTTTTTTGGCTCTTTGCCAACATACAGTTTCAAAGCAGACATAAAAATGCAATATTCTCTGCAGGTTAGATGAAATTAAATCAGGATTCAGGACCATTTTATAGGAATAATTTTTCAAGTCTCCCTGGGTTAATGTCACAGTAAGCCACATACTATATATCAGATATTTTGGAAATGACTGCAAAAGCAAGAGTTGCCGAATAAGCTTCTGTAACTCCGATACTGCAATATAAGGATTAAATGAGAAACACAAAGTACAGCTGGCCATCCGTGTCAGCAGGTTCTGTAACCACAAATACCGGGGGAGGGAAGACCATACCTGAAAATGCTTTACAAACTAAGTTGTACGATAGTCTCAATGGGTTCAAAACAAATGAACTGAAGGACATCACTGCCCAACATGAGATGTACTGCACCTTCAATAACATCTTCCTCTGAACCACTCAGATCTTTCTTATCTTCAGTCTCAAAGTCATAGGCTCTTGTTAACTGATCTTCCATGGACGGCTTCCCAGATTTCCTGGAATACTTTTTTCCGGAGGACACCATATTTAGATGCTTCCTGACTTTAAAAAACAAATTTCTTGAACGTTCTGAATCCAAAGACATCATTTTAATACACTGGTAAAAGTTTAAATATCAAAGGAGATACCGAACAAGGATTGTTGAATACAATTTTAACAGTTTCCTCATTTATTTGGGGGGCCAAAAGTTAAGAAGATAATGACATTTGTTAAAAAATAATAAATAGGCCAAGCACGGTAGCTCACACCTGAAATACCAGCACTTTGGAAGGTTGAGGCAGGCAGATCACCTGAGGTCAGGAGTTCAAGACCAGCCTGGCCAACACGGTGAAACCCCATCTCTACTGAAAAAAAAAAAAAAAAAACCACAAAAAACAAAATTAACTGGGCGTAGTGGCACGTGCCTGTAGTCCCAGCTGCTCAGGAGGCTGAGGCAGGAAAATCGCTTGAACCCGGGAGACAGAGGTTACAGTGAGCCAAGATCGCAGCCACTGCACTCCAACCTAGGTGACAAGAGTGAAACTTCCCCTCAAAAAAGAACAACAACAAAAATGGTCGGGCGCGGTGGCTCATGCCTGTAATCCCATCACTTTGGGAGGCCGAGGTGGGTGGATTAACCTGAGGTCAGGAGTTAAGACCAGCCTGGCCAACATGGTGAAACACCGTCTCTACTAAACATACAAAAATTAGCCGGGCGCGGTGGCGGGTGCCTGTGATCTCAGTTACTCAGGAGGCTGAGGCAGGAGAATCGCTTCAGCCCGGGAGGCGGAGGTTGCAGTGAGCTGTGATGGCCCCACTGCACTCCAGCCTGGGCGACAGAGTGAGACTTCGTCTCAATCAATCAATCAATCAATCAATCGATGAGCGAGAGTAACAGCGTCCACCCCAACTCCAAGCGCGCAGTGCTGGAGAGGTGGCCCCTGAGGCCTGGGAGTTCCGAATTTTGGGGCCGCCTCTGCCAGATTCTGGCTAAATCTGGACAACTGTAGTAGGCCGCTCAGTCATGCGGGGAAATTATAGTTGCTGGCGGGACACGTCATGAGGATGCCAGAAATAAGCTCATAATAATCAAGACAAATTAAAAAAACGTCCCGCAATTTAGGTCTCGGAAAATGAATGCCGGCAAAAGATTTCGACAACAAATATATCGAGGAACCACGAAAGGCGCCCTCGGTGTGGAGCGGGCAGGAGGGAGACACGCGCCGAGCGAGGTAGGGCCCTGCCCGGCCCCGCCGCGTCCCTGCTGTCAGTGGTCCCAGGGTGTAGCGATGGGGCCCAGCCCCAGCCCAGCCCGCCCGCTTCCCACCAGCCCCTCTCCTGCCCAAGGCCCTGTCCTCAGTGAGGTTCGCGGCCTCCGTTTTCTCGTCAGAGGCCCCAGGCGACGCCAGAAGGTAAGATTTACCTCACTGGTCAAGGGCAGCCTCTGGCCTGCACACCTGCGATAGACAGACGCCTCCCCTGCTCACACCTGAAACACACCGCAATGGCCGAGGACCAGTTACCGGTCGTCGACAGGCGTCCTCCACAACTCCTCCACAACTCCTCCACAAGCGCGCTTCACCTGAGGTGGCCCCTTCTCCGCGACGCTTCTGAGGCAAGCTGGGATTCGCACAGGAGAAAAGCCAGTCTCGCCTCATCCGGACACGTCGCTGATTGGCCGGACGCAGAGCGCAGGCGTGAACTGGGTGGCGAGGCTCCGCCCCCATGGGGCGATTGCGCGCCCAAATCGCTGGCCCAAGGTGCTTTGGCCGCCGGGGCAGGCTGCGAGTACACTTGAGGCCTGGTGCCTTCCAGTTTTTAAGTTTTAAATGTTTATAATCGAAAATTGCGGCTGGGCGCAGTGGCTCACACCTGTAATCCCGGCACTTTGGGAGGCCGAGGCAGACGGATCACTTGAGGTCAGGAGTTCCAGACCAGCCTGTCCGACATGGCGAAACCCGTCTCTACTAAAAATCAAGAATTAGCCGGACGTGGTGGCAGGCGCCTGTAATCCCAGCTACTTGGGAAGCTAAGGCAGGAGAATCGCTTGAACCCAGGAGGCAGAGGTTGCAGTGAGCAGGACCACGCCATTGCACTCCAGCCTGGGCAACAGAGTGAGACTCCATGTCAAAAAAAAAAGAAAAGAAAAGAAAATTGCGGAATAATATGTAAATTATGAAACATGATGAACATACCACCTAATTTATGAAGTAGGGCTTTACCAACATTCACTGAATCTCCTCAGGCAGGCCTTTCCATCCGATCCTCACCAGGACCCCACCCTTCCCCATTCAGGGATATAAGAAAATTATCCTCAATTTATGTAAATCTTTCACCCTTCCTTATTTTCCAAGTTTTATTACCACATGAAAATGTGTCGTTAAACAACACGGCTTAGTTTCGTTCGCGTTTGGCATTACAACAAATTGTCCCATAGTCTATGTAGTGTTCTGACAGTCCACTAGAATGGCAAAACTACAAAATATGACTACACGGAGTGATAATGAATCTATGTAACACAGGGAACCCATTCAGTGGGTGGGAGTATAATTGTAAAACAATTATTTGGTGTAACTGGAAATCACCTATCAATTGCAAAACAATTTTTGAAGATATAATTTATGAAGGAAATGAAACTCACCTATAATCCCACTACCCAGGAATAATATACAGCTTAAAATTGGGGGTATTATTTCCTTTCATCCTTTTTTTCTGTGCTTATATGTATTTTCCCCCAAATAATTTTAAAATGTATTTCAACCTTTGTACCTGCCTTAGTTTGCTCACAGCTCTACAATCCTTTTTCTATTTGAAATCATACGTTTTACCTTTTTTTTTTTTTTTGAGACAGGGTTTTGCTCTCTTGCCAAGACTGAAGTGCAGTGGCATGGCATGATCACGGCTCACTGCAGCCTTGATTTCCTGGGCCCAAATGATCCCCGTCTCTGCCTCCTGCGTAGCTGGGACTCACGCACGTGCCACCATGCCTGGCTAATTAAGAAAAAAAAAAAAAAGTTTGCCAAGATGGGGTATCACTATGTTGCCCAGGCTGTTCTCAAACTCCTAGGCTCAAATGACCCTCTCACCTCGGCCTTCCAAAGTGCTGGGATTACAGGCATGAGCCAACTTGCCTGGCCTATATTTTACTTCTTTAATATTTGGCAAAGGCTTCAGGATCTTATTGACACCAATCACTTTTCAACTGCCTAGTTCAAGTAAGAGATTCAAAGGAACCCTCCTGTTTACTGTTTTGCTTTGAATCCTCTTCCTTATGATGCTCAGCATTCCACTGGCTCGTTTAAATACACCAGTGTATTGGGTAAGGAATGACTGATGACGACTCCAAGACTCGTTCCTGTAATTCCATTCACTACATCAAACCTGTTGATACAGGATACAGTGAATCTTCTAAATTTTTCATTACTGAAAGGATTCAAAAAAATGTTTGTAAAGCGTTAGTACAGTACCTGCCACATAATAAATGAGCCATAAATGGTGGCTTTTATGATTCACAATTGGTCCCAATTGGAATCCTGCATTTCCTATCTTGCCAGCCTCATTCTTGGCCTCATACTGCGTGAGCCACATTGCATTTTCCCAGATGTGCTGTGCACTCTTATGCCTCCATATCCTTATAGATGCTGTTCTTATTAAGTAGTTCCATTCACTACATCATCATATTCAGTTGTTTTTCCTACAGTGACTCTTACAGAAGAGCATCTGTCATTTTTCTTCTTTATTCGTAGTAAAAATTTCCCAAGATTGTCTCCAGCACCTTGGCATTTCACTGCTATAAAGAGCATGTCTGGAGATTTCACCATGTGCTTCAGCAGGTAATTTATAGATAATTTTTAACCGACACCAATATTTCATACCTGTCTCAGTATTCATTCTTAGATGACCACATTTTTAATACTTCCCCATATAGATCATCACCCATTTATTCCAATTATCTGGATTCCTAACAAAACATTTTCCCATTTTCTTTAGTAACCAATGGTGTAGAGTCTTGTCATTATTGTTTGAAAACCTAAATATTACATCCCTTGTTTCCTTATTCAGTCTCAAAGAACTCAGGTAATATAGTCGAAATCTTAGAGGCCAGGAGAAATGGCTCATGCCTGTAATCTCGGCAATTTTGGAGGCCGAGGTAGGAGGATCGTTTGAGCCCAGGAGTTTGAGACCAGTCTGGACAAAATGGCGAGACCCCATCTCTATTTATAATAATTTTTAAAAACTCATAGAAATGTCTCCATAGATAAACTACTCAGTAGGTAATAAGAACCGCATCTTTAAGGGTATGGAGGCGTAAGAGTGCACAGCACATTTGGGAAAATGCAACGTGGCTGACGCAATATGAGGCCAAGAATGAGGCTGGCAAGAGAGAAAAAGCAGGATTCCAATTGGGACTAATTGTGAATCATAAAAGCCACCATTTATGGTGCATTTATTATGTGGCAGTTACTGTACTAATGCTTTACATTTTTTTGAATCCTTTCAGTAATGAAAAATTTACAAGGTTCACTGTATTCTGTATCAACAGATTTGATTTTTCCAATTGCTTTCAAGTATGGGGGCTTGCCTTCACCTTGAGTACCTAATCCAGGAACTTGGTCATCCACCTGCAACATCTCTAATCTGTGAAGCTGGAAGGTGATGTTTTTGTCAGCCCAGCATCCCTCCCCTCCTTCCTTGGGTAAACATCTCCATCCCTCTGGCTACAGAGGTGGGCACAGAGCCCAGAATGAGCCAATCACAGTAACTCACCTCCCACTAGGATTTTCTATATTGAAGCCAGAGAGGAAACTTCCTGCCTTTCTGGAGTATGTGAGCCAGGAACTGCCATGTCCTCACCAAGGAGAGAAAAGCTGATGTGCATAGACAGGCACAGATAGACAGTGCTGAGCAACGTTTCAGGAAGAGTATCTTCCTCTTGTGCCCCTCTTTGTTTTAGTTAGATTTGTCCCTTGCAATCCAAGTTTATTTAGTGGCTAAAAATTAATTTTGTAGAGACTTGGGTGGAAAAGCTGTCTCTGTTACTTAATAGACCTGAGGTGAGGCACTAAACCTAGTTAGGCCCCAGTTCCCTCACTGATAAATGGGGATATGGTGTGGATGAAATGAGATTATGAACATAAAGCATTTAGCACATAGACTGTATACAGTAAGATGTAGCTGTTATTAGGGCAAGTGAGAGGAGAAAAGCAATTAGACTGACAAGAAGCCCCCTTCACATCCCTTTAACCACCATGGCTCTGTACTCCTGTCACAAGGAAGCCTGGGATTTCCCTTAAAATATATCACAAAGAAAAACAGAGCATGAATAAATGTGGCAAAGTCCTGATAACTGTTGAGCAGTTGAGAATTCATCTATTGGTCTTTTTAAAATTTTTTATGGTCTTTTTTAAAGAAAGATCTGTTGAGATTATCATCCAGTTTCTCTTTTGGTCCTGCTGATGTGGTGAATTGATTTTCAAGTGTTGGGCCAAATTTGCATTCCTGGAGTAGGCCCCGCTTGACTGTGAAGTGTTGTTCTTCTGGGAATAACTGAATTTGGCCTGTATTTTGTTTGGGATTCTTTTGCAGTAGACTGCCCATGGTTTTTGTCTTGTGGTATCTGAGCCAGGTTTTACTGTTAGGGTTGTGTTTCAAGGGATGAGTTGGATGATACTGTATTTTGCTTTTTTCTGCTCTCTGGAAGAATTTGTGTGGGACTGGTGCTGTTTCTTCCTTAGATGTTTTGACCTAAGTAGTGATTACACTTTAGTTTAAATCCTTGATCTGTTATTATTTGTATACTTCTTGGTATATGTAGAAATAATTTTCAAAATGAACACTTTTGCCAGGTGCAGTGGCTCACACCTGTAATCCTAGCACCGTGGAAGGCTGAGGCAGGAGTACTGCTTGAGCCCAGGAGTTCGAGACAGCTTGGATAACATAGTAAGACCCTGTCTCTACAAAAATATAAACAAAATTAGTCGGGTGTGGTGGAGCATACCTGTAGTCACAGCTGCTCAGGAAGCTGAGGTGAGAGGACTGCTTGAGCCTGGGAGGTTGACGCTGCAGTCAGCTGAGATCACGCCACTGCTCTCCAGCCTGGGGCAACAGAGTGAGATCCTGTCTCAAAAGAAACAAACAAAAAAAAAAACACTTTTGAAGACATAAGGTAGGTTAAAAAAATCCTTTTTAATTAGAAAATGTATCAGTTTTTTAGCTAAGAGCAATGTAATCATCTCACCCTGACTAGACTAGGAGCCTGACCTCTGGCCTGGACAACAGTCTTTAACATGAATTTTCATCATTACCATCATCACCATGACATTTAGCAGGCAGGACTATTTGCCAGGCACTGGGCTGCGTGTGTTGCACATGTCATTTCCTCTGATTATCACCATAAGCCTCTGTGGTAGCTACCAGTATTGCCTCCCACATTTTGGCAGAGAAAGCTAAATCATGGCAAGCAGCGTCCAGGATCCAGGACTTGAACTCCTGTAGTCTGACCTGCAGTGTGTGCTCTTCACCCACATGTGCCACAGTCCTGGGGAGGCAGCACGGGCTAGTGGGGACAGGAAAGAGGGATAACCCGGGTTCCCACCCTACCTCTTCCTCTAACTGGTTGTAAGACCTCGAGCAAGTCATGTCATCCCCCTGGCCTTAGTGTCCTTGCCGATAAAAAGCAAGGGTTCGTCCAGACAGTTGTTTTGAAACTCTGCCTGAAGGGTCTGGGAGCTGGAGGCAACACCTTGAGAATCAGGCAGGAGGAGCAGCCTTCCTCCTTTTGTATCACAGAATGCTGTGGTTAATATTTTTATCTGTCCAAAATTCATGTTGAAACTTAACTGGCAATTTAAAAGTATTATGAGGTGGGGCTTTCAGAGGGTAATAAGTCATGGGAACAGAGCCCTCATGAATTCAATTAGATGTCTTTATTAAAGGGCTTGACAGAGGCAGTTTGTGCCTTCTTGCCCTTCTGCTCTGTGAGGACACGGCATTCAAGAAGCCATCTTAAAAGCAGAAAGCAGCCCTCACCAGACAACTAAATCTGCTAGCCCCTTGATCTTGGACTCTCGGCCTCCAGAACTATAAGAAAACAAATTTCTGTTCTTTGTAAATTACCCAGTCTGAGGTATTTTGTTACGGCAGCACAAAAAACTAAAACACAGAGTGACCTTTTCTATAGGATTTCATGTGAACAAATGGTTCTGACCATCTGACTGCTCATCAACTTCTGAGGTTCCTCTGTTCTAATGGTTCTACTGAATCACAGAATCATTAGAATGACTCTATGAATAGCCTATGATTGTATTATCCATCCCATTATCAAGCTCCTAATTAGGTATGGACTATATTCATCTAACCACAGAAATCGTCATTACAGACAAATGTTCATTTCTCTAACTTTTCTAGAATAAATCTCAGCTTTTATAATGAGATCCAGATATCCTAAATTTTACCATATGATAAATTCCATTTAGAAACTCTTTTCTCCCCTATAAAGCAACATTCTTCTGTATAATACTAATCTTTCCTTACTTTCCACTTAATTTTAGTAATGTTCAGCACAGAACCTGATACACAGTAAAGGCACTCAAGTGATTGCTGAATCTGAGTAACAGTAAACTCAATCCTCAAAGATTTAAAAATCAAAGTGTCAGACAAAAATTTAACTTTTTATGAGATTTCAGTTTTTGAAATACACAACTCTTACAGCACAAACACAGTATTTACATTTCAACTTCTTTGTACAAAAGATATATGCCATTTTGAAAGAATATTGTTGAGATCATGATCTAAAATACCTGTCAGAGTTACTCATGGAATCTGCTCTTCACAAATCCATTGTATTATGACATAAACAAAATATGGCTAGACGCCAAGGTTTAACCATACATAAAAATACTAATTCTCGGCTGGGTGCAGTGGCTTATGCCTGTAATCTCAGAGGCAGGTGGATCACCTGAGGTCAGGAGTTCGAGATCAGCCTGACCAATATGGTGGAACCCCCGTCTCTACTAAAAATACAAAAATTAGCCAGGTGTGGCGGCATGCACCTGTAGTCCCAGCTACTTAGGAGGCTGAGACAGAACTGCTTGAACCCAGGAGGCAGAGGTTGCAGTGAGCTGAGATTGCGCCACTGCACCCCAGCCTGGGCAACAGAGCGAGACTCTGTCTCAAAAACAACAACAACAAAAACTAATTCTCAGTGATTGGCAAATGATGGCCTGAGGGTCACATCTCCCTGGTGGGCAGTTTTTGTACAGCTGCAAGCTAAACATGGTTTTTACATTTTTAGAGGGTCGTTTGAAGAAAACAAACAACAAGAAGAATGTATGACAAAGACACAGGTGGCCTGCAATAATTTACTATCCAGCCTTTTACAAACAAAGTTTGCTGGCCTCTGTTCTATCAAAAACCGACTGAGAGAGATAGCTACTGGAATATACCAACGGGTATTAAACAAGACACCACTGTAATGTGCCAGTGCCATCAGCACTACTCATTTCTAAAATGAGGCACTTCTGTTTGAATATGTACATTTCCAAAACATAATTACATCTGGTAAGTAGTACTGTTACTAACTCTAGCCCTTTGAAATTAGACCTGCACATGAAATCATAGTATTCTTAGGGGCTGAAGTCAATAATTACAAAGCATTTCAGATGTCAATCGTTGAGCTCTTCAGTAGTTAGTGGTTTAAGACCATTTACAGTCTTAAATATTAATAAAACTCATAATTTAGGTATTGTCAATAAAAGGTGATATTGCTGCATTATTTAAATAACATCTATAAAAATAGGTTTAGACATCCCAATTCATTATACTTAGAAGCAAGAATAACTAGTCAACTTAGTAACTACTTATTTTAAAAATGGGAAATGAAAAAAAAAGTGCAAAACTTTAGCAAAAGGCTGTGGAATGCAAAGACTGGGGCCTCTTAGCAATCACTCCCAGCTGGCATAGGCTTCTCATAATAAAGTTAGTCTGCAATGATTGCTGTGGGAAATTAACAGCTGTCTCTTGTCAGTGAGCCTTTTTATGAAAAGGATGACAGGTCCATGAGCAAATTCTTTAAAAGTAAAATCAGTTCAGAGCTGCTCAACACACAAGTTTGCAGTGGGTTGGTTAAATAATTCCTGGTCAGTGGGCTATATTCATGCCACAAAACAGCATGGTACTGGATATTTTTCTTCTTCGGACCAAACTGCTAAGCATCACATCACAAAGACATCTCTGTGAAGCTGAGTTTTAAAATGCTCAGTAAATGCTGAGGTAGATGGTTTTCAAATGAAGATCTTCTATACTCTGATTCGATTGGGACTAGCTTCTTTGTGTATCCTCCTTCTGGGAAATATCTTCCGCTTAAGTGCAATTAACTAAATGATGAAAGACAGAAAATACATTTTAATACTCACGTTGATGAAAGAATATAAGTGCATCAAACTTTCTAAGAGCCATATGACCTTAATCATTTCCACAATCTTATACATAAAAAATAGACAACAAACAAATCTCCATCATTCCTCTTCCAAAACAAAAACAAACATTAGTTTTGTTTAGCTTTGTAGGGATAATATGCCTAGATAAGTGCCCACAAAGAGACCCAAGAGGATTAAAATTATTTCGGCCCATGCTTCATTTTTCTAAGACCTACAACTACAGATTTTTACACAGCTATTACCAAAGCATATTTATTTTCAAGATGTCCATTTGTCAAGCCTTTCTATTGAAGGAAACTGGCTCTATTTAGCCTTAAGACACTGTCTCCGAGTTTGAAAATGACTATGTTTGTAAGATAGGATTAAAAAACAGCCATACACCTATACTGAAAATCCTATCAGCATTTCTCTCCCCTCTACTTAACCTAATCATAATCATTGGAGAACACAGGTAACACCCAATTTAAAAATGGATTGTAATATAAAAGTTCATTTGTAAATTAGTAGCTTAGAACTTGAATGCTTTTTTCTCATAAAAAGTTTACCCATAATACATCTGAAATAGAAAACCAAATCAACATTATAATAAAATTTCCATTTTAAAATGTGGGTTTTTTTTTTTTTTTTGAGACAGAGTCTCACTCACTGTTGCCCAGGCTGGAGTGCAGTGGCGCGATCTTGGCTCACTGTAACCTTCACCTCCAGGGTTCAAGCAATTCTCCTGCCTCAGCGTCCTGAGTTGCTGAGACTACAGATGCCCACCACCACGCCCGGCTATTTTTGCATTTTTGGTAAAGATGAGGTTTCACCATGTTGACCAGGCTGGTCTTGAATTCCTGATTTCAAGTGATCTGCCCACCTTGGCTTCCCAAAGTGCTGGGATGACAGGCATGAGCCACCGCACCTGGCCTAACATGTGCTCTTTATGTTTTCCATCTAGGATTTCTATATTTACCCTGTCTTCCCTCTCCCCAGCCATGTAGGACTGGCTTGTTCCTTCATCTGTAGGAGGAGGCAGGGCTTTGCCCAAACATAAGACACCATGGTTTGAATGATGAGCTGGGATTTGGGAGGGGAGGAAGAGGCAGCATTGGCTGCTTTGTTTGTGAAGGTGGCAGGCATGGCAGGAGGAAGGAGTCTGACTCCAGTAGAGAGCAGGGTGTTGGGATTTAACCTGCGCTTCCCTTCCCTCTTCCTTCCTCTCTAGTTCCCTATTCTCTACTGGTATAGATGACACAGAGGAAAGACTGACACTCCTCTTCCTTTCCATTAATGGCTGCTCCTTTGAGTCAGGGCTCCTTTCCTTCCCCATCCTAGGTCAGCACAGCAGACTCAAAGGTTTCTCATGGGACCCTGTTCTAAAAGCAGGTACAGCCTTTCTGAGCTTTTTCATAAGACTTTTACCTGCCAGGAACAATGGTAACAAACATCAAGAACAAGATGTACAATCCCTGGGAAGCAGACGAAGGTTAAGTTGCTGTCCTGTTCACCTGCCCAGTCTCTGTTTCCTGAATTTCCTTCCATTTACAGCAAGAAGCCCATTCATTTATCCTAAAGCTCTCAGTACTTAGGTGCTTGTCCTTCTTGGTATAAGTCAGCTTGGTGTACGTTTCATTTGAGTGACAGCTAGAAAAGCTCCACTCAATAGTCACCTTGATTGGAGCAGAGGCCAAGTCACTTGCCACACCCAAGTCAGGTCAGTAAAGATGCCCATTCCCCTCCTTCAATCCTTTGTCTTCAGAGTATTTCATATGTGAATAGCCTAATGAGGACTCTCTTATCCCTTTGTTACCTCACAAATCTCCCTCCGACTTCCGGACACTCACCTCAAGGAGGCTGCGTGTGTACATGCATGCAGAGGAAAGCCCAGGTGTAGAGGGGCTGACAAGGAGAGGAGGAAGGAGGAGAGAGGAGGGAGAACTCCTAGCGATTGAAAGAAAGATAAATGGGAGCTACCGGTGTGAGTGGGACCAACACAATGGAACCGTGGGATGTCTGAAGACACTGTGCTCACTCAAGGAAGCGTGAAAGAGAGGAAGAAAATTGGAGACCCATAGAAAATTAACATTAGATAAGGATTCTAGATGGCTTTTTGGTTATAAATACTTAGAGCTACTTGGTTTTAGTCTGATTTCTACAAGTTAATCTGTTGAGTTCCAGATAAAAAGAATACTGGTAATGGATTTAGAAGAGAAATGAATAAAAGACTGTTATATTTGCTGCCTGAATATTGTGAAACATATTTAACATATTCACATATGAGCTATAAGACAATAAGAGAGGTTAAAATTTTGATTGTAAATGTGTATCATTTTCTAGATGCTAGTATACCAAGAAATACCATTTAATACCCACATAAAATATATAAAACTTACCTGCTCAGCAAAAAATGAGAATACAGTAAACATAATCAATGTTGCTAGTACACAATGGGTCCAAAACTTCAATTTGTCTCGATAAGCCCTCCTGTGCAGAGAGAGAAGAAAGCAACTATGTACTTCTGTATATGGTTTCACTACCATTAGTTAAGCATTATTTATGTGCTAGTTTTATAAAAACAATGTTGGAAAATACAAAAACATTGTCTTGCAATTCTAAAATGTTCACACAATATACATTTCCAACATGAGTTCAGATTTTTTATTATGTCATAGTAAATATTATACTTGAATTAGTAAAGTTATCCACGAAGGGGAGAGGACTTCAAAAGAAAATTACTTCTGGCACTTAAACAAAACCACTCTTTCATTCATTTTTATTCACTCATACTTATTTATTCACTCAGTCTCTTGATAAATACTTCCTGTGGATATGGAGAGATGAACAAGATGAAGTCCCTGCTTTAAGTGTTTAGAAACCTGAGGCGTTGCTGACATGCTGACTGATGACTTGCCATCACATAAGACAGACAGAAATATGCATTATCAAAAGCAAAGTCTTGTGAAAAACTTAGAGAAATGAGGACAGCACCAGAGAGATGGTGGCATTTCCTGTAAGCCTTAAAGGGGACAGGAAGCATATAGATGAGAAAGAGAAGGAGCAGTAGAGTGGCACGGTGGCCAGCTGGGCCCTACAGGACTGAGTAGAGTGAATCCATGTGGCAGCATGGGGGGAACTAAGCCAGGTGAAGGTGAGAGGGTGTGAACTGCAACTGCTTTGCAAAACCACACCGTGGGGTCTGGACAGAACACTCTAGTGGGAAAGTGGATGAAACAGACAGGTGGGGATATGTGTGACATAATCAGGGTAAACATGTTGGCCATTTGAAGGATGGACAAACAAGGAAGGCAGGCAGTTTAGTTTTAGTCCAGGCATGAAAGGAAGCAGTGACAATAAAAAGAAATAAGCAACAGAGGAGACATTCCTGAGGTAGAATCAACTGGACCTGGAGCCAACAGAATATTGGGGATAAAAAGAGGCAGTACAGCCATTTCCTCATCTGTAATTTGGAAATAATGAACAATTGGTTACGAAGATTAAATAAAAATGCTTACCATAGGTTTGGAAGATATGCTAGTAACTACCAAACTCTGGCCTCTGTGCTGAGTTACAGATTCTCATTTTCCACTGTTTGGGCGTGGGTGTCTCTACCTCAAGTCACACATCCAAAATGGTACTCTCCCACACACAGCTCTTCCCCCTCTATTTCCCACTTCTGTTAATAGGATCATAACCAGCTCTGTCAACTAATGTCTAGTGTCATTCAGAATCAATGTGGATTCTTAAAGAGCTAAGCAGCCACAGACTACAGAGAGCTAATGCCCCAGCCGCGAAAGAACCCATCCAGTGAGCGCCTGCTATGTTCTAGGGAGGCACTGTGGACTCAGCAGTAAGACACCATCTTTGCCCTGGAAGAGGGCTCAGTCTACCGAGAGAGACAAACACAACCAGACAGATGGCTGTGCAGTGCTATACCCCAAAAGGAATGGGCTTCTGTGGGAACAGGAAGAAAGTCAATGCAGGCAACTAGGGAAAGATGGCATGGAACTCAGGGAGGAAAAGAGAAACAAGACAGTTTCTAGAAAGCAGGGCTAGCAGTGAGAGACAATGCAGAACTGAGCAGGATGAGGAGCAAGCAGCCTCCAGGGCAGGGGAATGACTGCAAGAGCACCCACACCTGATTCACACCATTTGTACAGCACAGAAATCAAGGTCCCCTCAAATTACTTGTAAGCCCACTTCTTTCTTATTCAAATAGACCCTTGAGGGTAAATTTAGTCACAAATTGGATTTGGAGAGTTAAGACTTAGAACCACCTAATGATCTTTTTCCTCTGAGTTAAGGGAAAGTGAAAACTGTGAGAAGCCATTCCTTGCCATTTCTGGGAGACAAGACCCATGATTCAGTAATAACTTCTCCTTATGAAAATAAAAACATAAAGATAGCAGCAATATTCATCCTAATTGTCTCATTTGTCTAACTCCAAGACACCAAGGAGTTCTAGTGCCAAGGTCTGCCAATTTCCCCTTTAAAGTGTCTCCCAATTCGTCTACTGCTTTCTCTTTATTGCCTGGGCTGTATCCTTGGTTCACACCTGACTGACTGTTTCTAGGACTAGTGAAATGCTTATATACTTGTCTCCCTGCCTCCAGGCAACCCTGCCCCACTCTAAGTAACTTCTTCACCACTCCAACCTCCCCACTAATACTAGTTATCATCTCAAATCATGAAGTCTGATCATGACAAACATCTAAAAAAAATCTCTCCTGGGGGTCCGTTCTCAAAAGAAAAAAGTCTAATTCAAATATAGCCTTTCACAATCTTTTTTCTCGACACAGGACTTACACCTCTGTGCCTTTGCACATGCCATTTCTTCTACCAGGAATGCTCTTTCTTACATGGAAATGTCATTTTCATAATTCAAAATCAAGTCCAAATGTCACCTTCCCATAACAGAATCAGCTGGTCCTTCCTACGTACACCAACTGCATTGAACTCTTATTGCCGCCCTCAATATACCGTATCACAATTTGCCTGGTATCTGTCTCCCTGGATAGACTGTGAGCATCTCAAAGCCCAGTACCATATGCCTTTCATCTTAGTATTCCTAGCACCTGGCACAGACAGGCAAGCAAAGGGTCAAAAATCTTCCTAAACTGAAAGATAAAATTATCTTTATAATTAAATGTTGGCAATGGCAGTAGAATGAAAGATGAAGAAAACTTATAAAGCAGCTTTGGAATATAGTGGAATGTGCAGAAGACTGGGAGTCAGGCTGGATCAGCCACTTGCCAGCTACTTCAGCTGGAGCAAGTTACTCAACTCACATTACTATGTTCTCATCTGCAATGTGGCAATAACAAAACTTTTAATTGTAGAGAGTAAATATCTTGCCCAGCACGGTGTTTGGCATACAACAGGTTCTCAAGAAAAAGTGTAGCTACTCTGACAGCAGTGATGATGATGAAGCACACTTAGTAGGTGTTGTAGGCCAGAATCTGGGGAATGGGCTGCCCAGGTTCATACGTGGGCTCCCCCATTCAGGAGCTGTGATGCCTTATGCAAGTTACTTCCTGTTGCTGTGCTGAGGATAAAATGGACCTACTACAGAGTTGTTAGAATAGTTAAATGAGAATGTGCATGAAAAGCTCTTAGTCAAGTACCATGTTACAGTTAAGTTAAAAAAAAAAAAAAAAAAAGGCCTTAGTAAGGTACTTGTTACTTAAACACTCAATATTGCTAGTGATTATTCCCACAGTAGATAATAAATTAGCTGATTTAACAAATATAAGAATGAAAATTAGGGCTGGATGCGGTGGCTCATGCCTGTAATCCCAGCACTTTGGGAGCCTGAGGCGGGAGGATCGCTTGAACCAAGGAGTTTGAGACCAGCCTGGCCAACCTGGCAAAACCCTGTCTCTACCAAAAATAACAAAAATTAGCTGGGCATATGCCTGTAATTCCAGCTACTTGGGAGGCTGAGGCATGAGAATCGCTTGAACCCAGAAGGGGAGGTTGCAGTGAGTAGACATCATGCCACTGCACTCCAGCCTGGGTGACAGAGCAAGACTCTGTCTCAAAACAAAAGAAAACAAAACAAACTGCTTAACTCAATCCTTTACTCATTATAAAGTTTCCCGCTTGGTTATAAAGGCTAACCAGATAGTCTGGTTGTTGAAGTACTGAATGAAATGGCTCCTAGTACCTTTCCAGGTTTACACTCCACTATTTCAATATGAATTCTCCAACTAAGCTGGGCTAGCCCCCAAATTGCCCTGATCATTCCTACCTCCAAGCTTTTGCTCATTGTTCCCTTCTCACCACCTCTGAGATTCTGCCTTCAGGACTTACTGAGCTGACTATCAGCTCAGTACATACTGACCTCATGTACCTCTCATTTTATACTAAACAATCCCTTCACTTACACATTGGTCAACAAACAGTTGAATAAATGAAGTTCCAACTAGACTGAAAGTACCCAGTTACACATTTTTTCAAATCCCTTAAAATGCAAATAAATGTCTTTCAAATATTAAATGCAATAAAAATTATAACTATATATATATATATATATTTTTTTTTTGAGACGGAGTCTTGCTCTGTCACCCAGGCAGGAGTGCAGTGGCGCAATCTCGGCTCACTGCAAGCTCCGCCTCCCGGGTTCACGCCATTCTCCTGCCTCAGCCTCTCCGAGTAGCTGGGACTACAGGCGCCCGCCACCATGCCCGGCTAATTTTTTTGTATTTTTAGTAGAGACGGGGTTTCACCGTGGTCTTGATCTCCTGACCTCGTGATCCACCCGCCTTGGCCTCCCAAAGTGCTGGGATTACAAGCGTGAGCCACCGCGCCCGGCCGTAACTATATATTTTACAAAGAAATTACAGAGCAAATAACATGTTAAATAAATTTTGGCTGAGCACGGTGGCTCACACCTGTAATCCCAGCACTTTGGGAGGCCGAGGCGGGCAGATCACCTGAGATCAGGAGTTTGAGACCAGCCTGGCTAACATGGTGAAACCCTGTTTCTACTAAAAATACAAAAAATTAGCTGGGCTTCGTGGCACATGCCTGTAATCCCAGCTACTCAGGAGGCTGAGGCAGGAGAATCATTGTACCCAGGAGGCAGAGGTTGCAGTGAGCTGAGATTGTGCCATTGCACTCCAGCTTGGGCAACAAGAATGAAACTCCATCTCAAAAAAAAAAAAAAAGAGAAATTTCATAAAAAAAAATTTCATCACTAACATATAGATACATACGCATGTATACACTCACACACACACATGCATATATAAAACATGAGAATTTACCATTCCTGCAGCTCATGCATATGAAGGAAACGGTTTCGATACTCTCTTGGCAGCTCAAATTGGGAAGGTATGGGGAACATGGATTCATAGAAGTCCCTGAGAACAGCCTTCACTGTCTGAGCATCTTTATGATTGTGGTCAATGTTGTCATTCAAGCAAACAAACTTCCTGAAATAACAGAGAGCCAGGGTGATTAGTTACATATGGATAATCCTGACCTAACAAAACAAGGATGTGGATTCCAAATATATCTTAAATGGACTTATGTCCCAAGTTGGTATATTTGCTGATATGATTCTCTGGGGGAATGATATTCTATAAAATTTTTCTTTAGATATTCCTCACCTATAAAACAAGAGAACTAGGGTAGATGGCCTTTTAGCCATGGGAGTAAATTAATTTAATGACTTCCTTTTAGAGTGTCCTGAATTAATTGTTCAATAAATGTAGTTAACTGACTAGAATATTTTGTTGGCAGCTAGCAAAGACAATCGGTGGCCAGGCATGGTGGCTCACAACTGTAATCCCAGCACTTTGGGAGGCAGAGGTGGGCAGATCACCTGAGGTCAGGAGTTTGAGACCAGCTTGACCAACATGGCAAAACCCCGTCTCTACTACAAATACAAAAATTAGCCAGATGTGGTGGCGCGTGCCTGTGGTCCCAGCTCTTCAGGAAGCTGAGGCAGGAGAATCGCTTGAACCCGGGAGGCAGGGGATGCAGTGAGGAAAAAAAAGAAAGACAATCCGTAGGTACCTAAAACCAAGTTCTCTGAAGGCCATGCACAGTGGCTCATGCCTATAATCCCAGCACTTTGGGAGATCAAGGTAGGCTGATCACTTGAGGTCAGAAATTTGAGACCAGCCTAGCCAACACGGTGAAACCCCATCTCTACTAAAAATACAAAAAAATTAGCCGGGTGTGGTGGCACGCCTGTAATCCCAGCTACTCGAGAGGCTGAGGCACAAGAATTGCTTAACTCAGGAGGCAGAGGTTGCACTGAGCAATCTTTAGATTGCACCACTGCACTCCAGCCTGGGTGATAAAGTGAGACTCTGTCTCAAAAAGATTAAAAAAAAAATCAAAATCAAGTTCTCTGAAATGATAGTTATATTACAAAGAAAAATCATGTAAATAATTGAGAAAGAGAGACAGTGCCTTATAGCTACAGATTATATGAATTTGGTAATTTCTGCTTACTATGTCTCTAACCAAGCTGTAAGATGCTACAGTTCTGGCAAAAAAGCAGATTACAGTGGTGCTTCCTTGCTTGTTTCAAGTTCCTTTCAAGGCAAAGGTCACTAAACTAAGGGCCCATTAAAGTGCCTTGTAGGTAGGCCAATACTTTTGAAGTAGATTCACCAAAATTAAAAAAAAAAAAAAAAAAAAAAAAATCAAACAAACCTGATAAAGCCTTCAGATCCAACTACCAATTTATGGGAAATACAAGAGACATAGAAACTTGTTAAACAACTAGGATTCAATCAGAGAAGGACAAAGTATAAGATAGCTATAGAATCTATAATCAGATTTCTTCATATACACATGCAAAAAATTATATGGTTAAAAAAAGAGAGATGGAGGGAAAACCCATAGATTTAACTTCAAACCAACAAACTTAAAAACCAAAAAAACACATAAGTCTTTATGAAAGTTAAGAGGAGTGAAAGGTGTACATTGACAAAGTAGTTGGTCATATGAAGGAATCATTATTGATTTTTTTAGGGTGATAATGGTATTGTGGTTATATTTTTAAGAATCTTTATATTTTGGAGACACATACAAAAAACGTGGAGCTAAAATGATACAATGTTTGAGATTCACTTAATATTAATCAGGTAGCAGTGATGGAGTGGGTGTGTTTAGATGAAACAAGGTCAAATATAAACGGAAGTAAATAAATATAAACCACTTGTCTTTCTTCTGTTAAGAAGGAAGTTTTAGTTGTAGCCTATACTTCTGAAGAAGGAAGACAAGTGAGGGGTATGTGAAAGCTCATTCATCTTTCTCTAAACCTGGAGACTGCTTTAAATTAAAGGATACTAAAGAGCTATGTCAACCTAATATAATATATGAGCCTTGACTGTATCTTGGATTAAAAACAAACAAAAGAGGCAGACAACAGCTATCAAGGGCATTTGGAGGCAACTGGGGAAAGGTTGAAGACAGGCTATTAGATGGTATTATTTAACCAATGTTAAAGTTCTAGAATGTATTAATGGTCTGTGGCTTGACGATGAAGCCACCACAAGCAGAGCTAAGAAAGTCAGAGAAAAACAAAGCCTGGATATTGTCTATCCCAGACTCCCTGTTAACGGGATAAACATGTCCTTAAAGCTGAAGTCAGTCTGAAGTCTAGTTTTCCATGCCTGACTTAAAATAAGCCTTCATCAAAATAAAACAAAACAACATAAACAAGGGTTATGATAACATCTGTTCAGGTACACAAGAGGCAGCTGGGCCTGGCAAACTGTGGAAAAAGCCTGGCTTGCTATGTTTCTTTTTACTGAATCCCTGTCCCTTTAAGTACCATGAAAATGTCTATGAATACTCTAACCCAGTAACTTTCAAATTGGCACAAAGACCTAACAGTATAGGCTACAACTAAAAACTGCAAATTCTCACATTATTACTACACATGACGGAGAGAGCTCATCAAGAAAATGGGGGGAAGTCTGTACTCCCATCAAAATTGGTTCTTAAAAGCTAAAGTTGTTTTAAGAAATTAAAACAGTAAACTTTAAGTGGAGGGAACAGCATATGCAAAGAGGGCTGTACGCTGGGTAATTATTGTAGCTTATGGTTTGCTTGGCTTGTGGGAAACATTTTGTAAAAAATCAAGTATTTTACTGGATTACTGAAGACACTAAATAGGTGTTAAAGATATTTTTTTTTTTTTTTGAAAATTCCAATTTCTTTCTCCTCCAAGTAAGAACAGGATTTGTAGAAAAAATATAATGGCTTTAAAATGTCTATAAGGTTCACATCTTTGATTATTTATAATTAAAATCCTAACTTCAGTGAGGTAAAACTAAAGACCTCCAAATGCATTTAAAAGACTCAGAAATTAAAAATACTCAATTTTAGCTGGGTGCAGCAGCTCATGTCTGTGGTTCCACTACTCAGGAGGCTGAGGTGGGAGGATTGCTTGAGCCCAGGAGGTCGAGGCTACAGTGAGCTGTGTTTGCATTACTGCACTCCAGCTTGGGCAACAGAGTGAGATCCTGTCTCAGAAAAATATAGTTTATATGCCAGTGCCTTTATTTTCCAAAGAAGTTGATGAAACACCTATTTCCCACTAAAGTTAAAAACTCAAAAGTGCGTATTTTTAGCACATTTTATCAAACCTGCTAAAGTAACAGTTAAGGGGCTAGTAAATAAATTGTTAAGGCTTAGGTAAACCTGAAAATTTATTCATCCCCAAAGGATGGCTGGAGTATACTGGATTAAGGTTCACATTTACGGTAGCATTCCTTTTTCCTCAACAGCCAATCTCAACTTTACTTTGAATTGCTAAGACAAATCTAACCATCTGAACAACTGTTCTGGAAGTACCTTTTTAGAAATGCCATAATTCTAAAAAGGCATTTCTAGAATGTCCCAGCTGCCTGGCCTCACCTCCCCACAATGCGATCTGTCCCTGGGTCTCCCTGAACAGCTTGTTATTAATAGAACCCAGTTCTTAGAAGTTCAGGCTCATCCCTCTGCATGGGGGACCCTACCTCAACTTGCAACTCCTATCTCTCACTCAACCCCCAGCTCCAACACTGCCTCCACTGTTAGGCCTTTTGGTCTGTTCGATACAGAAATAAGCTACTCCCTTCTCTCCAGTCCTTTTACTCAGGTTTATTTGCATAATTAAAAATTATATATAAAAATCAGTACCTAGGGTTTTTTCTTATGTCATCCAACTGGCCAACCACATGAGAAACGTTGGTACGAATCATTTTAAAAGCGATTTCTTCTTCTCCCATGATTTCAAACCTAATTATCAAAACGTATTTGAAGAGTTTAAATAATTACATGGATATAAAAAATAAAACTTCAATAGAAAATACATTTTTTAAAACCGTAGTGGACTCAACATCCACAGATGTTTAAGTTAACTTAAACTTTTAATACTACTACAGCAAACAATCTCATTTAAATTTTAGAACAGTTCTTAATAGACAAAATATTGTAGAATTATGAAAAAGCCAGACCTTTGTGATTACTCTTGTAGTAAACAAAGGGAATATGTGTGTACTACTTACCTATATTTGTTTTTGTCCTTATATGCTTTGTGGATTTTGTCAGTTACTGGTTTACAGTTTGTTACTAGACTTTTAGTGACCGGTGGCTATGAGAAAATATAAGTAGATCAGATATCACATCAGAGCTGAAACTAGGGCAATTTAGTCCTAATCTAAGTTCTGATTTTTAAAACTTTGATTCTGTTCTCTCTGGAGGTAAGAAAAACACCAACTGTGACTACATATACATCTTTTTCATCTTTAAGAACATACTGGCAAACAATTACTACCATTTATATAATAGAGAGTTTATAATGCATTTTTCACAAACCAAACCTGAAGTACTTTATCCTATTGGATCATGCCAAAAACCCCAAATAAACTACTGAAGTACACAGACGAGCTGCTCTTCAGTTATCAGCCTGACTGCGTACCAGCTCTGTGTGAGGCATCTGGTGAATTCCTGACCCACAAATAGTCTCATAGTCTCATTCTTTTTTTTTTTTTTGAGACGGAGTCTCACTCTGTCGCCCAGACTAGAGTGCAGTGGCGCGATCTCAGCTTACTGCAACTTCCACCTCTCAGGTTCAAGTGATTCTCCTATCTCAGTTTCCCAAGTAGCTGGGATTACAGGAACCCGCCACCACACCCAACTCATTTTTGTATTTTTAGTAGATATGGGGTTTCACCATGTTGGCCAGGCTGGTCTCGAACTCCTGACCTCAAGTGATCTGCCCGCCTTGGCCTCCCAAAGTGCTGGGATTAAAGGCATGAGCCATCACACCCGACCAATTTTTGTATTTTTTAGTATAGAAGGGGTTTCACCATGTTGGCCAGGCTGGTCTTGAACTCCTGACCTCAGGTGATCTGCCCACCCTGGCCTCCCAAAGTGTTGACATTATAGGCACGTGCCACCGTGCCCAGCCTTAGTCTCATTCTTGACCTGCTGATTCCTATCTGCCAATCCCACTAGAGCAAGTTCCTTTAAGGCTGATACCAGGTCTTACTCCTCTATTTATCTCAACTTTATTAATTTGGTAATGTTAAGTCTTGGCACATGTAGAGAACTGGCTTTTCAGTGGCACATATCCATATACTAACCCATGCCATATGCTAAACTAATCTACATGTGATAGGCAACACTCATACTATGTGCTCTGATGGCTCCTATGCTGACCTCTTTCACCACCAATGGCTGCCACTTGTCACACTGTGTCTACTCATGAAGGGAGGAGGTGTCCTATCTGCAGTCATGATTTATACATGGCTTGAAGATTTGCAAGATAGTAATTTTTTTAAAATACCACTTCATTCTGATTATGAAAGCAAAATCTACTCATTGTAGAAAATACGAAAAATTCTAGTGTACAAAAAGGATATTAAAAACTACCTGTGATTTAACCTACTGTCATTTCTGTTGTCTTTTGGGGTATGTGTGTTATATATGTACTTAGAGGATTTTTATAGTTCAACTCATACTGTCTATATGGTAGTACCCATTATTTTCCCCACCTAATTTTATTATATAAGAATTTTTCGCCAGGCGCGGTGGCTCACGCCTGTAATCCCAGCACTTTGGGAGGCCAAGGCGGGCGGATCACGAGGTCAGGAGATCGAGACCATCCTAGCTAACACAGTGAAACCCTGTCTCTACTAAAAATACAAAAAATTAGCCGGGTGTGGTGGCGGGCACCTGTAGTCCCAGCTACTCGGGAGGCTGAGGCAGGAGAATGGCATGAACCCGGGAGGTGGAGCTTGCAGTGAGCCGAGATAGTGCCACTGCACTCCAGCCTGGGTGAAAGAGCGAGACTCCATCTCAAAAAAAAAAAAAAAAAAAAAAAGATTACTTTGTGAAAAAGAGCCCTGAAAATAAAGCTAAAAAAAAAAAATTAGCAGATTAATGGCTGTATTATATTCATTTCATCATTTCTATGATTTTCTTCACATTATAACTTCTCTGAAACTAAAATGTCTCTTATAATCTACAGTCTTTCAATTATTTCAGCCAAATGACATTCCAATGTAGTCGTGTGTTAATCACCCACTGCCCCTACTGGTAAAATGAAGTAAAGTGCCAGCATTAAAGCAATTCAGCTTTGATGAACGATGACATTCCATGTGATGAATATCTCCTTGATTGTTAAACCTCAGGATTGTTCTCTCTGGCCAATGAGAATACTCTGGGGCTATTTTCTGTCACCCTTAGTAAACAGGACATCCGCTTATGGAATATAAGCAACAAATCCAAATTACGCATCTATGGGGTGAACAGTAAGATTCCAAAGCAAACTATGAATGATTCGGATTACCTGTGCTACTATTTTGCAACAAAGACATATAAAACCATAGAGCCTGCTTCTAGTTCTAAAGTGCTATACAGAAATGCTGTAAGTAACACTTGATAAGGATGTACTTTCTGTTGTACATAAAAGTAACCCATTCCACTTACCAGATTGGGATCATAGTAGGATTCCTGAGTTGGTGGAATATTATTTAGCTGAGTGATATCAGCAGGAAGCATTTTTGAGCAATTTATTAGCATGTGTTCCAGACCTGTCAAATCCTAACAAAGAAAAAGAAGATAAACCTGTTATACATAAGCATTGTAAGTAATGACTGTGGTTTTAAAAATAAAAATTAAGTGAAAGCTTCCAAAAATGGTTTAAACGCTATCTTCAAAGAGAGTCTGACTGCATGATTCTTACGATAAAGGCGCTCTAAGAAGAGCAGAATGAGACAATGCCAACACAAATATTTCATCTTCATCTCAAAGAACATTCTGGCCTCTGAGATACCCATTTACACAAGGTGGTCCAGAGCTCAGGAGAAATCATGCCCTGCAGCTAGGCTCATCTGGGCACCCCCATTAGTGAGTTTCCTACTCCTGGGACTAGAGGATGCCATGAAGGAGGGGCCTGGCTGAGATCTCCAGCTAGCCACACCTGAAGTCCTAGAATGAATATACCACAGGAATCTCATATGCAGGTATGGTCTGGCTCTTTTCCAGACACTACAAGATCAATCCCTACTGAAAACCTGCAAAAAGTAATTTCATAAAATATGAACCTCAAATTTGGTTATAATTCTAGCACTAAAACAGACTAGCTATGAATACCCACAGTAAATATTAAGAATTATTTTTACTTGCAATAAATTAAAATATGTAGGGGAAAAAGAGACATGGTCAGAATTAAAATTTTCTTTATTTTTTTTTTTGAGACAGAGTCTCACTCTGTTGCCCAGGCTGGAGTGCAGTGGCACCACCTTGGCTCACTGCAACCTCCACCTCCCGGGTTGAAGCGATTCTCCTGTCTCAGCCTCCCAAGTAGCTGGAATGGCAGGCGCATGCCGCCACGTCCGGCTAATTTTTTGTATTTTTAGTAGAGACGGGGTTTCACTGTGTTGCCCAGGTTGGTCTCGAACTCCTGAGCTCAGCTGCCTCGGCCTCCCGAAGTGCTGGGATTACAGGTGTGAGCTACCGCGCCTGACTAGAATTAAAAAATTCTCATTTAAAACATCAAAAAGTTTAGAATAAGACAATACAACACCTGCAAACTTAACGGCAGTTCGTGAATTCTGGTAGCCAGTGTTCGGATTTCTCTGTCAGACAAGACACCAGATTGGTCTGTATCAACTTCATCAAAGACTTGAGATATATTCAGTGGTTGCACTGCACTCATGAGATAATAAAAATAAGAGAAGGCAAACTGCATATCCTCAGAATGGCGCACTTTGTGAAATGACGTCTTGTCAAATTCTTCAGGGAACCTGTCCAAATATAACATATTACGAACTCTGGATATTCAAAGTATGTACCGTATCTAACATTTGCAGAGATGGACTTTTTTCTTTCCCACTTAGATAATACCTTTAACATATTAGTCCTCAAATATTAGAGCCATAAATTTAGCATGCTAAATATGCACATTTCAAGTAGCCTTAGTTCTGAACACAAGCAAACAACTCAAACACAAGCAAGACTTACATATCTTGCAGTTCTTGCATAACAATCCGGTCAATCATGTGAGGCATGTGAGCGGGGACTTTCCGCGATGTGAATCCAAACTTGCTATTTAGAATTTTATTTACATATCTGAGGGAATCTGCAAATGTATCTTTTAGTTGCCTCCCAGTATTTTTGCTATCAGTGAAGTATGCCAATTGTGTCTTCAATGACTCTTCTTCCTGAAAAGAGAATTCTACATGTAACTCAGCATTATGTTTAGTGCATAAGTGTACTTTGTTACGACATTTTATATAATGTGGTAATAACTAGTCACGAACTCTTCATTAGGAGCAAATGAAATACATGTTAACAGGTCACTTTAAGGATCTAAACTGGACTTAGCGGGACTCAACTGGATTTCAGTGCAAGTATCACCAATATTGGTTTGAGAACAACAGCTGTACGATGGAGATCTACATAACAACAGTCACATATGGAGGGTATTCTTCAAGGACTGGTCACTGACTGTGAGATTTCAAAGCCAATTCAATGCAACATTTAGAAAATTTATTTACATATACATTTGATAGTACTTTCAATATCAAGCTATTTCTGTAGGTGATATCAAATGTGCAAGTCCTTGAGTTTTAAGCACAAGGACTAGAAACAAATTTGGTTTCATCTTATAATAGTTTTAATATTATAAAATCAAAACCAGTCAGTGGCAGAACTAAATAGGCAAAGAAAATTGGCAAAGCATTCAAACACTTTACAGAAATATTTCTGCTTCTCAAACTGATAAAAATAAAAATGTAAGGAGACTGATATTAACTGGTGTTGGTTGGACTGCAGTGAAACAAGCAGCACTGTTGTATACTGTTTGTAGAAATATGAAGTGGTGCAACATTTCAGAAAGATATATTTAAAGTTTATTCCTGCTAAGCTAATTCTACCTGCAGAACTGAAACTCACTGAAATGTAAGATATGTGTACGAGAGTATTCAATGCAACACTATTTGTAATCACAAAACATTGGAAATAACTACCCTGCAGCTATTAAAAAGAATAATGGCACTGGCATGGGTATAAATAAATAACGGCATTTGCCCACATACTACTACATCAAAAGGCAACTGCAGGGAAATATATGTAAATTTACACTATACATATATTTCTATATATATAACTATACATACATATAGGTATGTTTGCATAGCTATAGAAAAATACTGGAAGAATACCCATCAAACTATTAACAGCAATTATCTCCAGGAGGGACACTGAAGAAGGAAGAACTTTCCTTTATTTACTGTATATTTTTGAATTATTTGCAATTTTTACTACTAGCCTATAATGCTTTTGTAAATTTAAAAAAAAAAAAAAAAAAAAAAAAAAGGAAAGAGGCCGGGCACGGTGGCTCACGCCTGTAATCCCAGCACTTTGGGAGGCCGAGGCGGCTGGATCACCTTAAGTCAGGAGTTCGAGACCAGCCTGGCTAACATGGTGAAACCCCATCTCCACTAAAAATACAAAAAATTGGCCAGGCATGCTGGCATGTGCCTGTAATCCCAGCCACTCAGGAGGCTGAGACAGGAGACTCTCTTGAACCTGGGAGGCAAAGACTACAGTGAGCCGAGATCACGCCATTGCACTCCAGCTTGGGAAAAAGAGCGAAACTCCATCTCAAAAAAAAAAAAAAAAAGGAAAGAAAATGGGGGAAACTGAGGAAATAAACATAGTCAAGAACACTGCAGTCCTTCACTAGACAATCTGTAAATGCCTCATGTGCAAGGCACAAGATACTTCCTAAAATGGTGAGAACATAGTTCCTCCTTCACTCTCTTTTCTCCCAGCCTAACACCCACTCGTGGCTATGTGCCTTCACTATTCAGCCCAGACTGTATGATTTTTTTTCTTGGCCTGTCAACTCCCACCCCTTCGAAGGTCAGTCCACAGGGCACTTCCCTCCTGTATGCCTTCCCTAGTACTTCTAGGCAGAGCTAAGGAGTCCTCCCTCTGAACTTCTTGCCCATATCTCAACACAGACACATCTCTTTGCTACAGTTATCTCCCCACAAATTTGTCTTCTCTACTGGTCCCTGAGTTTCCATGAGCAGTGGCTATGTTCCCGTCATCTTGCATTCCCCAGTGGTTAGCACCATGAGAGCACTGAGGAGAGGTACAGATGACACCATTGCACAGTGAAGCCATGGTACAGGGCGACAAGCAGTCCAACTTTGAGGCTTGGCTCACGCTGGTTTGCTGTTGTAATGTTGGGGAAGCTAATGAAGTTAACTGAACTTCAGGGTTTTTCATCAGTAAAGCTGGAATAATACCATATCTGAAACGTCAAGACAAGACAACATGCCACTTCCCGCTCTCCTTCCTCGAAGTACACCCCTGGCTAAATCTCTTACTCATTCACACTTGGGCTGTTTCCTAAACTACAAAATGGGGATAGCAATAATAAATACCTTCATATGACATTTATTATTAGGTTATTGGGTAAATTAAATGAAACCATGTAAGAAAAGCATTTAGTTCCATGGCTGGCACAGGGAAGTGCTGAATAAATGGTAGCTATAATGATATTATCATGAGATTATTTACTCTTCCTGAGCATGAGAAAGAATGAGGCTGGATGTTACTTACGTCAAGAAGATCTTGGAAATATTTTTTCTTCTCCCATGGCAAAAAGCCCAAGTAACTATCTGTGTAATGCTGCAGCTTTCTTCCAAGTAACACTTCAGTAACACCTATGTGATTTTCAGCATTTTCCTCCATTCTGTTGTTCTCTTTTTCTTTCCCTGTGATTTTCTTTTCTTTTGTCATCTGGCTTTCCAGTGGAACAATCAGAGATGAGGGCTTTTCTTTTGTCACATTTCCGCCTACTGTTTTTTGGGTGTGAGTTTCCAATCTAAATCTTGCTGTGGTCTCCAAGTCCATGGATGGATTCTGACCCTGGTCATGACCATTCACTTTTACACTCACTGCAGGAAAAGTCAACCTCTGTAATCTTTCAGACACTCCTAAGCTGTTCGGCAAGATGCTTTTATGAACCTGTTTTTCCTGTGGAGCCACCAAACTGTCATTTGTTTCATCTGTTATTATAGCTTGATTTTTTATGTTAGCATGCTGTGAGTTCATCAGAAATGATCTCAGCAAGGCTGACTTGGACAAATTGTATCCTTTCAAAGTGATGTCTCCATGTTCCAGTTGCAAATCCAAGTTATTGAGACTCAACTGGGCGTCTTTTGGAAGGAGTGAAACATTTACCAGGGGAATTTTCACCTCTTCCTGGGCTCTCCTTGTTGAGTTAACATCATGTCTCTTAAACTTCGGGAAGCGTTTTTCTTTGGGAATATCCTCAAAAAGGATTTCTGCCTCTGGAAGAAGTGTTATGGGACTAACTAAATTTTCGTAACCCTTCTGGGCCGTAGAATTCAGTTTTGGTCCCTCCCTTGTGTCCACCTCCACTGTTATCTGGATTTTGAACTCTTCATCATTTGTATTTTGAAACGTGAGATTAAAATGTATTGTGGTGGCATTCATTCCACTGTGCATTATGAGGTGGATGGTTTTCCACTTGTTGGCAATAGAAGCATGTCGAATTATTGGATTGTCACTATAGGCACCTTCAACTCCTCTTTTGGCTATTTCTGCAAAGCTGAAATAAGGCAGGCATTCACCTTTTGGAATAATATAGTGAGTCTGGTTTGGGAGAAGGATCACTTTATACAATTCATGAAAATGATCTAGAGGAAAAAACAAACATGATTTTTTTTTTTTAACTAGGCATTTTTCCTCTGTTTTCCTTTAACTCTTTGAGTCTGAGTTTTCACTTTCTTTAAAAAAAAAATAATAGGGAATGCATCATGAATTTGCATGTCATCCTTGTGCAGGGGCCATGCTAATGCCTAAACTGTTCTAATTTTAGTATATGTGCTGCTGAAGTAAGCACTGAGTTTTCACTTTCTAAGAGAGACTTTAATTTCAAAATAATCAGACATCCTAATACAACAGTTACTGGTATAGGGCTCATTTCACTATCTGAGGCGGTCACAATAATTACTGTGAAATAGTGATCCTGACTCACTATAGAGATATGGCATGATTCTTAACAATAAATTACAATAATCAATTTCCATCTTTTTATCCATTTGAAAAAAACTTTCTGCCAAAACAAACTCCATTAATACGCTATCAACAAAATCCAGTATTTGAACCATCTTTATTTAACGAATTATTGATATCCTTTTTTGTTTCCAAATTAAAACTTCACCACCTATCTTCAGCTAAGGTAAATCTGCTTGGTCCAAACAAAACAAAACACCAGACTGCAACAATAACAGAAAAAGATCCTCTTTAGTGATTTATGTTGTTCTCTTACTTTTAAAACTAGTTTGAATGCAAGGCTGGAAAAGGGATACACAGAGAATCATATTTTAAATAACAAAAGCCATTCAAAACTCTCTCTACCTGTCAAGGATTTTTTATCCTCCCATTCTTGTTTGTTTGGCAGTAAACATACCTTGCCCACAGTCGCCAGCATCAAACCCACAGGACAAGACATTGCACGCTTGGTCACAGAACTTATCAGCGAGCCAGGAATTCGCACATCCCTGATTACAGTAAGAGACACTGTTTATTCCTCCACCAAACTGCCAGGGCTGTCCAACTCCAATACTCCCAGTACCTCCACCTCCTGCAATATAGCGACTCCCTCCACTGTTACCTGTAGAGCGGAGGAAGAAGAGGGATTCTTGCTGTAATTACAATTTTGAAAGACAGTTCTGGACTGGGCGCGGTGGCTCATGCCTGTAATCTCAACACTTTGGGAGGCAGAGGTGGCTGGATCACCTGAGGTCAGGAGTTTGAGACCAGCCTGGCCAACAGGGTAAGACCCCATCTCTGCTAAAAACACAAAAATTAGCTGGGAGGGATGGTGGGCGCCTGTAATCCCAACTACTCGGGAGGCTGAGGCAGGAGAATTGCTTGAACCCAGGAGGCGGAGATTGCATTGGGCCAAGATTACGACACTGCACTCCAGCCTGGGCAACAAGAGTGAAACTCCGTCTCAAAAAACAAACAAAAAACGGAAAAGACAGTTCCTTATTTCATATTAATGTTTTCAAGGTTGATGTGTAGTTTTAGTCAGAAAAGGTTCACCTCATGCTTTAGTAGAAGATCTCATATACATTAAGAAGAAAATAAACTTAAAAGGGAGTTACTTGACAGAAGCGTGATGAACAGGCCTTGGCATTTTGTAGCTGTGCAACCTACAAGTACAGACCTTACATTTGCTCAAGGGGCACGTGCTGACAGAAATGGAGGAGCACGAAAACAAAAAGAGATTATTCCAAAGACTGTGACTATCAGAATTGCCAAAAACATGTCCAAACGTGGGTATCATGTTTGATACCTCTTGTTATCAAATGCTAATGTTCCAGTAGAGACTGACTTCTCTGGTCTACACAGATCTGCTTTGCACATCTGTATTCTCTCTCCGCAGCTAAAGCGCATCTGACATATCTGACTGAAATACAACTTGAAGCTTTGTTTTCTCCAATATTCAAACATTTCCAAATCCGTTTCTTCATATGGAAATGGGGATGATAACATTTGTGTACATACTTACTGTCTCTCAGGTAACAAACAAAATTCAAGTGAATATAATGAATAATGCTCTATAAATTTAATGCTTTATAAATTGAAAGGCAGTAAGTAAATATAACAAATTGCTATTATCAACAAGTCAAAATATAACTATGTGAGGGAGAGGTAAAAGCTGCTGAGGAGAGAAAATACTTATTTCTTTTGCAACTCTTTAGTAATTCTGTGACCTATCACAATCTGCTGCTGAAAGCTACCAGCAGTGAGCTCCTATAAGAACCAGTTAGAGTGATTCTTGCTCTTGGATTTATATAACTAAGTGTATTCCAGATTTTCATATTTTAAATAAGAAGACATTTTCAAGTGTATTTTCTCTTGTTCAATGCCCTCAACAATGAATAAACTGGGCCACATGGGAGCACTAATTACCACCTCCAAAGAGTCCATTGATTACTGATTTTTTTTGTTTGTTTGTTTTGAGAGAGGCTGTCACTCTGCCACCCAGGTTAGAGTACAATGGTGCAATCACAGCTCACAGCAGCCTCTAACTCCTAGGCTCAAATGATCCTCCTGCCTTAGCCTCCCAAGTAGCTAGGACTACAGGTGTGCACCACCACACTTGGCTAATTTTTTTTTATAGAGATGGGGTCTTACGATGTTGCCCAGGCTGGTCTTGAACTCCTGACCTCAAGCAATTCTCCCAGCTCAGCTTTGCAAAGCACTGGATTATTATAAACATGAGCCACCATGCCCAGCATTACTGATTCTTTATTAATGCATAAAGAATGTTTGGTTTAGTCTATAGCACATGTTCAATAATAATTAAGAAGAATATATTCCATAAAAATGAACGAATTACAGTTTAACACATCCTTACCAGAGCAATCCCCACCATCCCAATCGCAGGCTGAATTATTACAAGCCTTGTCACAATAGCCATCTTTAATCCAGGAACCTGGGCAGCCCTCAGCACAGTTTGGCACAGGCCATGTCAAATAAACCTACAATAAAACCAAAGAGAAAATAAAATGACTTTTGGCTTCTGATACGTTTTATTCTTGAGTTAAGATTCCCTTTATAAAAAGAAATTAAGTCTCTAGAAAGATTAAAATTTTCAAAGGGCTGAGTGTTCACACTCACGAGTGCTTTAAGTTTGCCTGTACCTATAGTCATTGTTTAGATCCTGCTGCATTGACCGTTCTTACTGAGCATATTTACTTTTTTTCCATTACTCAAGGAAAGCAGACAAGGATTCAACTCATGGATTAGTCTCTCACAACATGCTTTGATAATCTACTATGAAATAAAGTAGCACCATGCCAGACTTGACTGCAAGTACCAAAGCATGTCAAAGCTGGTGGGAAATATGCACAGTCACTGCTTTTCTGTAACAACTATCAGTAGCTCATTAGTGTATTTGTGCATAATCTTGTCTCAAGGCTGAGAGATAATATCCTCTATCTTCAGGCTTAAGGCCCTGTGATAAATTAATTGGCACAGCATTCTGAGCTGTGCATTCACCTGCTCTCAGAATGAGTGATGGGGTACATGGTTACTTTTTAAATTTAAAATCATTGAAAAAAAATACACTCCTCTTTAAAAATCTCTGTGCCTTTGCATATTCTAATTGGAATGTCTTTTTTCACCTAAACTAACTCTTACTTGTTCTTCACAGTACATGTCAATTCGGATGGGCTTTCCTCCCTATCCTACCTGATTTAAGCCTCCTATGCTCACACTCCTCAGCACCAAGGCACACCTGTCAGCAGGAAAAGCACCGCACAGTCATTGATCTTGTTTGTCCCCCTGTTAAGCCACAAGCTCAACTTTGAGCCCTACAATCTGATACAGAGGAGACAAGTCAATAGGGGAACAGGCGAATGGGCCTGGTTAGGTAGCATAAACAATAACAGACAAAGTAGTTTTGTGTTATTCGCACTTACAGTTGCAGAGTTTTATAACTTATAAGTTTACGGTGATAAGTCTCTAACTTATCATTGAACCCTTCTAACAACGCTACAAGGGTATTTGTACTTTCCCCACTATGCAGACAGAAAACACAGAGGTAGAGCCACTGCCCAAGGTCATCCTGAAGAGTTGGCCCCAAGTCTGCACTCTTAACCACTTCTCCATCCTACCTCTCAACAAAGTTAGAGTGCAACAGGCTGCCTTAAATGAAATTTCATCTACAGCTTTGAGCACTAACTTGAGTTAACTTTCTATTTTGACCATTTTGCTGACATTCTAACCATGACTTTCTGTTTCACAGTGATTTTGCCTTTTCTGCTATCGTAGTAGAACATTTAGATGGTTGGGAAAAAGTGTGGGTCCTGAGTGTCTAAGAATGTAGGAAAGCAAATTTCTAATTGTAGTGTTCTCCCTTCTTAATTGTTGACTTCTGAGCTTAGCACTCAAAAATGATTATTTGATCTCATATATATATATATTTTTTTTTATTTTATTTTTCAAGATCAGGTTCTCACTCTGTCACCCAAGCTGGGGTGCAGTGGCACAATCACAGCTCACTGCAGCCTCAGCATTCAGGCTAAAGCAATCTTCCCATCTTGGCCAGTGACCCCCTACACCCCCCACGGCCCCCCGACACCCAAGTAGCTGGGACTACATGAGTATTCCACCGGGCCCAGATACTTGTTTTATTTTTTGTAAAGACAGGGGTCTCACTATGCTTCCCAAGCTGGTCTCAAACTCCTAGGGTCAAGTGATCCACCCACCTCCGCCTCCCAAAGTACTGGGATTACAGGTGTGAGCCACCATGTCTGGCCTGTTTGATATTTGACTACAGTAGTATGTGCACTGATTTTCTGATTTGCTAAGTGACTTCCACGCTAGATATCCCCCCTCCTCTTAGGCACTCACCTTCTGGCCTTTGGAGTGACTGTAAAAATCGTCTGGCCAGACATCCTTCCCAAACATGACATCATCATTTAGGTAAATAAACTTCTGGGACAGCCCTTCGATGCGATGAATGTGACTTTCAATAGCAGGTGAACTAAAGGTAGGCAAGTGGCTCAAATTTCGAAAAACATCCTTTTAACAAAAACAAACAAAAAAAGAGAGTGAATGAGAGCTGTTTGGGTTTGGTTTAGTTTTTGAAAGGAAGGAAGGGAAGGCAATGAAGAGCTAAAGAAAGGCAGAAATGGAGGTAGAAGGGTAAAGAGAATGAAATTATGGAAATCCCTGTACCACACTAAAAGAGCAGAATTAGAAATCACAGTCTCGTAATTTTTAGAAAGTCCTGTACCTGGTGTGTTACTATGGTCACTCGAGGATTGTCAAGGTTCAGCCAGGATGGAATCTGCCCATTGGTGACAATGAAAATATTCCGAACCCATGGTGCGTGCCTCTCGATAGATCGCAATGAGTACCTCAGTTCTTCGTTATCTTCAAAACGACTGGCAGAGATGTCTTCATCCTGCTTAGACTGAGAAAAACACTTGGCATATGAAGATGTGAAATACCCCTTAAGTCATACCTCCTCCTCTTTGTCCTTTCCTTCTGCCCATCTGCTCTCAAGGTGCTCTGGCAGACTTTTAAAGATGGAGTCCTAATTTTAAACATTACAAAAAATGCAAAAGATTCAGTATATATATTTTTAAACCCAAAATTCAAAGAGACAGCATTTCTCTAACACACTTTATAAAGAAGGTTCTTGGATCTGATTCTAGGTCACTTCAGTTAATACCAAACCAATGGCAGTGACTGGAAAATTAGAAAAATTCCAGTCAACTCACCTCTCTGTAAGTCCCCTTCCCTCTTCTAATATAGTAACTTACACATTTTTAACATCTTAACCCTTGATTTGGGCTGTAAAAGCTTCTGTGCATCCCTTACCTGGCTGATGGCACTCAGATCCCATAATAAATATGCAGGACTTATGGTCAGTTCTTTTCCATCAATGGTCATGTTCTTCTTAGTTTGCTTATTCAACTCTTGAAAATCCTTGGGGTTATTCAGTTTTAGAAGCGCTACACTGGCCTCTGAATACAACTGCAACTATCAAATAACAAGAGGATTACACATGAAAAGACTGAATCTCAAGGATGAAGCACCTTTAAATTCCCAGTCTGCCCTTTAATCTTTCCTTTTTTTTTTTTTTTCTGAGACAGAGTCTCGCTCTCGCTCTGTCGCCGGGCTGGGCTGGAGTGCAGTGGCGCGATCTCTGCTCACCTCAATCTCCACCTCCCGGGTTCAAGCGATTCTCTTGCCTCAGCCTCCCGAGTAGCTGGGACTACAGGACTGCATCACCAAGCCCGGCAAATTTTTGTATTTTTAGTAGAGACAGGGTTTCGCCATGTTGGCCAGGCTGGTCTCCAACTCCTGACCTCAGGTGATCCACCTGCCTTGGCCTCCCAAAGTGCTGGGATTACAGGCATGAGCCACTGCAACCGGTCTGATCTTTAATCTTGAAATGGTAAGACAATATCAAAACATTAACAAAAAGACCTACACAGACCAGATGCATTTCCCAAATGAATGTTAACAAAACAGGCATCTAAAAACAAGGAGTGGTAAAGGCAGTGGCAAACTGGACACCTCAGAGCCATCTGAAAGCTGCAACCACTCAATGGCACCAAGTGCTGCCAGATCTCCTGAGAGGCAAGAATCCCCAACTGTTGTATGAAATCTCCCCAATTTTTCAATGTTGGCTCAAATGATTTTTGACTTCTTTGCAAGTACGCCTGCTGGCCAACAGTCCTGTGACTTTTCTTCTAGAATATTACCAATCTGCTTATATTGGGCAAAAAACCTGCAATGTAATTAACCTTGCTGGAATTGGTGACAAGCACATCTGCTAGTGGGGTGTCTGAACAGCTTTTGTGCCACATGCCTGGGAGAAGCATATTCGGCAGGACTGCCTGAAGTGCTTCCATGGGAAAACTACCTTTTGGGGCAAAGCTTTTGGGGCAATCATAAATCTAAGAGCGAACATCACAAACATCAAGTTCTACAAACAGGCTTTGCCACCCCTACCAAAGTCCACACCACTCTTTATCTGTTTTCTGTTCTGACTCTGTATCACACAACTTCCTATGAAGAGGCTTTCATCACTCAGGAAAAGGGGAGAGGCCTGAAAACCACAAATGTAGGACAGTAAAATCCTTCTGCTGAACTAGTACTTCTAAAAGAGCTTATGGTCTTCTCAATCTATAAAACAGAAGCAAACACAAATTATTATGAGCTTATTCTGAGCTCTTCTATTTGCTGCATGACTATTCTTAGCTCATTTTCTAAGCAGTTTCCTGAGTGTATGTAGTCCAAAACACCAGAGGTGAGAGTTAGAAATTTCATTTATATCTTTTCCCCTTATTATGTAGGCCATTAACTGTTCTCACAGATTAGGTGCAGGTGCATGTGTGAGCACCTGCAGATGCATGTAACTGTCTTCCTGACTCATCACTTTTACCTCTTTTACTTAGTGAGTGCCTGGCACATATCTAGCACTCACTAAGTTGGTTCTCACTGAGTCACCATCTTGCCTCGGCATATGTGCTGGGTATTGGGAGGCAGGCCACACAGGGGGATTAGTAGTCTGCCTGGGTCCCTGTCCACCCTCTGGCCTCTCTTGTTCCTTTCCTCCCTCTCACAGCACCCCAAAGCATTTCTGAGGGCTCCCTGGAGAGAAAAAGTCACTATTCTAGAATAATTTATTTACTTACTTTTATTTCTATTTTTTGAGATGGAGTCTGAATCTGTCGCCCAGGCTGGAGTGCAGTGATGTGATCTCGGCTCACTGCAACCTCCATCTCCCGGGTTCAAGTGATTCTCCTGCCTCAGCCTCCCGAATAGCTGGGATTACAGGCAAGCACCACCATGCCCAGCTAATTTTTTTTGTATTTTTAGTAGAGGCAGGATTTTCATCACATTGGCCAGGCTGGTCTCCTGACATACAATCTGCCCGCCTCAGCCTCCCAAAGTGCTGGGATTACAGGCGTGAGCCACTGGGCATGACCTCCATCTCCCATTTCTTGAGGGGCATCAGTGTCTGGTTCAATCACAGCTTCATTATCAATTTCTAGATCACTTTCCTCACTTGATAGTTCGTCTGTGCTTATGTTTTCCTCCACCTTCTTACTACCTGTTTTTAATTCCTTGATATTTTCTTCTGATTTATAATAGCTTTCTGAGTAGTACATGGTACTTCACCCCCCATGCTCTCCACCTGCTCCCTCAGGAAGCACATTTCCTCAGTTTGCAGAATGCTCGGATCCTGCTTATACATTTTCACGAAGTCTCGAAGCTTATTCACTTTGCGAAGGTCCAGGGTCGGAAGGCAGTGGGCGAAGCTGAGGGGCTGCAGGCCAGTTTCAGACTCAGGCGCTGGCTTGGCGTAACCTCGAAGAAGAGGTGTGTCTAGTTTAATTTCATAACTTGTGCTGGCTCTTTGTTTGATAAGAAGGTATATCACTAAAACTATTCTTTTATTAGCAGCCTTGCCTAGGGTTGGTTTCTAATTATATATGCATAAAAGAGCAAGAAGAGGCTTTTCTATAGTAAGTATACAATAATTTGGAAAGAAATGAAAATTAATGAGGTTAAGGTAATACTTAGATGTATGAGAAAGATTTTCTGCCACTGTAAAAAGGGTGGGGAAGTACCCTCTGACAGCCACTAGGTGGCACCCCAATCCTAGACATCATCATTACTTTTGTCAGAAGAGAGAAGGTAGTGGGAAGAGCAGTTGTAGTTTGTGCCTAAGGCTGGAGTTCGTGGCTTGGGCAATTGTGGGCAACTGCCTCCATAAATGGCATCTTACTTTAAATTTTAAGTTTACATAAATTATAGGTTTCTGCAAAAGGGAACAACTTCTACACCCACTCCCTATAGACCCACAGTGAACAACATGTAGCATGACTAAGAAATAAAGCTTTGTTGTTTTTAGCCATTGAGATTCCTGAATGTTTGTTCTAGCAGCATCATCTAGAATAACATGACTGATACACCTGGTACTTGTAGGAGTATGAGGCAAGGGAAGACAGACAGAGGGAGAACTAAATGGTGGTTGAGGCCAGGGCCTGGGTAGGCTACAACGACTGAGCAACTGGTGGATCAATTTGAGTCAACGAAAGACAATATAGATGACGGTCAGGAGAAGCAGTGTTGTAGAACCCAAGAGAAAAAAATGTTAATTCAGAAAAAAATGTTAATTCTGTTATATTTCTAAAGACAACAAGCATCAAAATTAAGGGACAAGAAACAAAATTAAGTGGAATGTGTAATTAGTAGGTCAATAGAGACCAATTTCAATGGCATGACAGTATGGAAACCAGATTTCAAGTGCTTGATACTTCACAGTTAAACTTCTAGATACAATATGGACATATGTATGTATATATTGGAAGCAAATCTAACATTTTACATTTTGTACACTGTATAACATAGGACAGGGATGATAAAACAATCCCAGGAGTATTAAATTCAGTATAATTCAGTATAACTGACCAAGTCACAAGATATAAGAATTGAAAAAACAGTGTAAATAATCTTCGCTTTTAAATTCTATAAATGATTAACTTATCAAGGCAAGATTAGAGTATATTAATATAAAATATATAGAACCACTTTAAAATATTGCTTATTATGAGAATATTAAACAGTTCATTCTACTGTTCTCAGCATTGTAGCCTATATTTAAAAATTGGCTTTAAAAACAATAGTAGCCAACAAATACAGGTAAGTTTGAATGCATGTTTTTAAGTCAAGAAAAATGAGTGCAAAAGAGAAAGTATCCTTTTGAGGCAGACAAAATAGTTGTATTTTAAGATAAGCCTTAGTTAAAAATCATGATACCAAACTGGTCATTTTTCAATGCCAAAAAGAAAGGCTGCGTCAAGTTGTCTAAACAATCACATATCTGCAAAGACTCCTGGAGGATAGAGACTTGGGATGCTGCTAAACATCCTACAATACATAGGACAGTCCCCTAAGGATAGTGGCAACAGGTCTAAACTGTCAATGGTGCAAAGGTGGAGAAAACTTGGTCTAGAAGAACATGCAAATCCAAAATAACAAAGGCTTTCCTATTAGAAGTTATATTCCTAACAACTTTAAAGTGCTTACAAATTCAGAAGCTGTAATCTACTTTCATTTTGGATTAATTTGATTTAAAATCATTAAAAATCTGTTAGGAAAAAAAGCCCACATGTCTGCTAACACCAACTGAAAACCAAATTAGTGCTTTAAGTGATTCAACAATTCAAAGCTATTAGATCTTTTTTTTTTTTTTTTTTTTTTTTTTTGAGACGGAGTCTCACTCCGTCACCAGGCTGGAGTGCAGTGGCACCATCTCAGCTCACTGCAACCTCCACCTCCTGGGTTCAAGCGATTCTCGTGCCTTAGCCTCCCGAGTAGCTGGGATTACAGGCACGCGCCACCACACCCAGCTAATTTTTGTATTTTTAGTAGAGATGGAGTTTCACCATGTTGGCCAGGATGGTCTCAATCTCCTGACCTCATGATCTGCCTGCCTCGGCCTCTCAAAGTGCTGGGATTACAGGCGTGAGCCACTGCGTCCGGCCGCTACTAGATCTTAATATGTCCTGGTAGTTTTCTAAAACTTAATCAGTTTCAGAGTTGGTTGTTTCATCTACTGAAGCTTTTTTATTTTAGAAATAAAACAAAAAAAGAAAAAGGTACCATGCTTTAAAAGAACAAGTGCACACGGTGGTTTCAGAGAATTATCTAAAAGAAAAGGCATTAGTACAAAACTATGACAATTTACTGTGACCTTAGGCCCTGACCAGAGTTTTGAGGGGGGCAGAGTCCATGCAGGACAACATGCTGTTCCCACCCTGCCTGCACAAACCACCTGTTCAGTCTTCAAGAACCCAGCGCAGCCTCTTTCTCTTTGAAAACTTCCCGCATGTCTCTGACTCACACAGACCTTTCCTGTTTCCAACTGCCAACTCTATACACACACGCTGCTTCCAAAATGTGACTATAAATACTTGAGGGCACGGTCTACATCTCCTCCACCTTTTGCACACTCACTCAGCAACTACTATAATTGAAAGAAACCTAGCATGAGAATTCACTTGGCAGCTTTGGGAAGATTTCCCACTTGCTCTAAAATATGTTTAAAAAAGAAGTGAACAAAAGCAAAAATCAAAAAACAAATGCAAAAACCCACCATGAATGAAAATGTCTATGGATACAAAATGATTTAGAGGGATCTGAAAATAAGGACTGATGATCTGATTTATCAAAAGGTGAATTCTGTGTCCATCATACACAAAAATTATACAGATAAATTAGAGAGTAATTAATCAGATCATTGAAGGACCCACCTCAAGGTATCTCAAATTAGAAAGCCTCTTACAGAAAAGACTGATTTATAAGACTACAGTCAAAAGACTTTATGAATTCAAATCCATTATCTTACAAATGAAACTATTTTCAAGTCCCACACTCCTGCCTCAGGAAAAAAAAACAAAAACAAAAAACTTCAGGTTTTGTTCTAAACAGGATGACAAAGGCCTAGTTGTTGTGTATGTACAACAATGTACAAAGACACATTTCTGTGCCCAGAGTGACTCCTATGAATAATCATACTGCTGAAAATGTTTCCCTATATATCCCAAGACATTGCTGCATATGGCTCATTCCTTAAGCAGCCCCCTAAGTGCCAAGTAATCACTAAGGGTAAAAAGGTGAATAGGGCAGTACCTGTCCTGAGACACCCGTGGCCTAGTGAGAATCTATGGGGCAGAGCTGAGCTGAGCCCTAGGTGGCTCCAGGGCCACAGGCCATGGCAAAGGCCTCCTGGGGGAACCTGGGAGGGCAAAGTGGTTCAACAGTTCAAGTCTTGAAGTCCAATGCCTAACAGCCCTCTCCTCTGACATACCACGTACACCCCTAATGCAACACATCTGAAACTGAGTTCTGGGTCTCCTGCCAAAAGACACTTGCTTCTGCCACTGAAGCTCTGAGTGTGGTTAATTCCATCACTTCCATCTTCACCAGAAAGGTCCACCTCCCCTTTCATTCTCCCCTTCCTCCTCCTGAATAGCTTGTAAGTCACCAAGTGATGTTGAGTGTTTCTCTCAGATGCTTCTGGAACCATTTCCATCGTTGGCATCCCACTGCCAAGGAACTTGTTGCATGGGAACGTCTTACTGGGCTATGGCAGCAGCAGCTGAACTGGTTTTCCTACCACACCTTTCCCTGTTATGTTCCTTAGAAGCAGATCAGACTGTGGGTCCTCCCCTGGCCCTCAGGAAAAAATCTAGGCTTCTTAACAGAGACGTTTCTCAACCTGACCTCAACCTGTCTTTACAATCTCATCCTCACCAAAATCCCTGCCTGTGCTAGAAACCATTGCCTTGGTTCCCTGAAAACACCATTTACATTCAGGCCTCCAGTCCTTTTGCTCAGGCTGTTCTCTCTACATAGAATGGTCTCTTCTGCTCCCTTCTCTGCTGGGAAAATGGCTGCTCTGTTTAGGGCCCAGCTAAAATGCTTCTATTATGCAAAGCCTGCCTTGACCCCAAGTACACCTAAAGCCCAGATGTTCTCATGGCACTCTGTATAAACTCTTATTTGGAGCTCATCATACACACAAAAGGTGTTTTGTTTGGTTGGGAACCCAGTGATAGGAAACTTCATTCTCAGAGTACTCATAATGTAATCAGGAAGCAGAGCCTAAGGAAAGCAAGTCACTCGAGGCCTGGACTCCAATGCTGACACTGCTTCTGTTCTTCCTCTTTCTCATTTTCTCTCTAAGTCTCTAAAAATCTTAAGTCCTAGTCCCTGAAGTTGATCACAGGTGTTGGAATTATGAAAACAACCTTCAAAGAACATTATGTGTGATTAGCTTGATGCTCTGAGAGGTGTTGGCCTCCACAAAAACAACTCTGAAAATCCAAATAAATCTCCCACTGGGAGAGTGAACTGTGGAAAGGAGTCTCACCATGCCTGGAGCCTGCTGGTTTTCCTTGTTCAATTCAAGTTGCTACCCCACTCCACCTCGACCTGCTTATACCACACATGCCACCCAAAAATAGTTTGCTGAACTGTCAACCATGACTTGGGAGTGGCATTCTCTGGCAGCACACACCCATCTGCCAGTAGACACATGAGAGCAGTCTGCACTGGTGGGCAGCTGCAGCAGGCCAAGTGATGTGGGATATTCAAACAGAGTGGAGTGTGGAGAAGTGGAATGAACCTTCTTTCTTTTCAGCATTTATTATATTGAAATTATATAAACAGAATCAAGAATGCCATTCTGTCTAAATAAGCAAGTTGAACTGGTGGTCAAAAGTACAGATATACATGTATCTATAATTCTAGAACTAATAACTAGGAAGCCAAGAAGTCAAATAAACACTGGCTGAAATGAAAGTTAATCTATGGTTTTATCTGTCCAAATCAGTACTAAAAATAACTCAGAGGAAGGAGAGATGTATTATCTATTCTAAAACAACTGCAGTTAAGAACAAATTCAACTCTAATATAGCCAGGCATTACAGTATTTCAAAGTACAATAAAGAAAGTCATGAAGGGCAAGGAGCAGTGGCTCATGTCTGTAATCCCAGCACTTTAGGAGGCCGAGGTGACGGGATCACCCAAGGTCAGAAGTTGGAGACCAGCCTGGTCAACATGGCGAAACCCCCTCTCTACTTAAAATACAAAAATTAGCCAGGCATGGTGGTGCATGCCTGTAATCCCAGCTATTTGGAGGCTGAGGCAGGAGAATCATTTGAATCTGGGAGGCAGAGGTCGCAGTGTGCCCCGATCGCACCACTGCACTCCAGCCTGGGTGACGGAGCGAGACTCTCTCTCAAAAAAAAAAATAAAGTTATGAAGAAAAATGTGAAAAAAGTAAAAAATTCGTAAGTGGTTATTCACATTACCATTATATTACAAGGATAATACAATGTATCATAAAACAGTAAAACACTTGGTCTGGGGTAGGGAGAAACAAGTTAAAAGGAATTTGGTTGGGGGGGTGCATACAAAAACATGGTTAAGACTGGAACTAAGTAAAAACTCCTCTCTAGTCACCTCTAATCACAGCTCCCCCATCACTACTCCATCTTCATCCTTTCACCCTCAAAATTGTTAAATGACATACAACAGGAAGAAGAATCAGGTAAGCTAAACCCAGTGGCAGAACTCAAAGAGCATTTCTTTATAAAATCAGGAAAACTAGAGCCTCACAAATTCTGAGACAAGGACTTTATGCTCTCTACTCTAAGAGATGGGACATTCACGATTTACAACCTGAAACACTTCTGACAGAATAGCAGGCATCCTGACGTAAGGTCAAATAGAACACCCATATGGACCATGTCCTAAGTCAATCAGACAAAGGCTCTGAAAACAATACATGTTAAGGAAAAGGCATGTCCCAGGCCAGCCTCCGGAGTCCACCTTAACAAATGGCATCAATGGTCAAGCCTGAAGAGCTAGTAAGTATAAATTTTAAATACATTTGTCCCTCAATTAGCTACTAATGAATGGTTCTCATTAGCAAATGTTCCATGTACCTGAAGCACACTACCTTTATGAGTGAAAGCTCTGGGTAAACAACAGGCTGTGTACATTGATGACGTTTATGACTTCCCCTCATCTCCTCCTCCCATGCTTCCACTGTTCACACCCTAAGTTCCATCCGGGCCTTTGTCTGTTTTGTCTACTGCTGCATCCCCAGCAGCTGTAAGGTCACCTAAGACATTGTAGGAGCTCATCTGTTAAACAAATGAATCCTGCTCTATCCAGGGAACAAGCAAACCAAATAAGACTCTTAGATTTTTGCCCAAATTAAAAGTAAGGAGTGAGGCTCTTCTGGCAGAACAGAATCCCTCTTTGCTTCTTATGTTTATCAGCTAAACTTTGGGGAAAAAATGGACCACAAGAAGAGAATCACACATTAAATGAGAATGTGCCAGGCTAATTGCCCTATTTTCTATGTTCTTACCAGTTTGACTTTAGAGGAAAGACTTTCTGGCAATTTTGTTTTTAGTTGATTTGTTTCCTTGAATGTTGGTGGAAATCCACTCAGGAAAGCCAAATCTTGCATTAGCACTAATCCAGGGACTTCTTTATCTGTTGTCTAAAATAAGGGGAAAAACACAACTCATTTTCCACATCATGAGGCTGGTGAAAACCTACAGTTGAGGAAACTAGTAAAGATCTATTGCATCACAACACAAGCTTCAAAATATGATTTTTAGGATTACGTGAATCAATAGTCATTAATATTAGTAAGCTACCCTTAGATAAAAAAAAAACATTAAAAAGATTCTCAAAGAAAAACAGCTTTATTATTCATATTTTTACTCTAGTCTATTGTAAAAATGCAATTAAATTTAAAATAACATACCAAGTAGCCCCTCCATACTGTCTGTCTGTTGTTTCCTTTAAGCAGTCCAGAGTGGGCATCTTCAACTACAACCAAGAATACAATAAACAAGCACATTTATATAGAATACTTAACTATGGTATCTGGCAGAACATTGTGAAAACATTCTGAGAGCTATTAAAGCAGCATAATATATGGTCAAAAAAAAGGAAGCTGAAAGAGACAAAATTAGCCCATTCAACAAAAGGGGAACAATGTAAATCAGGGTACATTGAAATGTTAAATTTCACAATACCAAAGGTGATTGACATAAAGGGAATGCTTCATGGAAGCAGTCAAATTTAAGCTAGAATGTGAAGAAGGAAATGATAGGATGATAGAAATCACAGATGTATGTGCAAAGACGGGGGATAAAAAAGAATTGTTTGACTAGAGTAAAATATTTGGGAGTGGTGAGTACTAGGAAACAAGGGTAACCAAAGGGGGCCCTTGAACGCCAGGCAGTGGCATGTATGTTAACAGCAGGGGGCTACTATGGATCATGTGGTTCCTTAAGAAGCATAGTTTTTTCATAATGAATCCCTAAAATTAATTGAGTGCTGCTGAATGGAGCATCATAAGTCACGGCAGGGATTGGGGGTGACACAGCCCAACTGGGAGAGAGTTAGTGATGGGGACAAGTGAGATCAGCAAACTCGCTGCTGACATTCAGGGATTGTGGAAAACAGAAGAGAGGTCAGAAAGCTCCAATTCTGATCTTCAAGATAAACAAAGAAGGCAGGTTCTCCAAATTACAGCCTGTTGAGATGAGATGTCAATCCTGGGCATGAGTCTCAAGTGTACTATAGTTACAGGACACAGTAGCTCATGCCTGTAATCCTAGCACCTTGGGAGGCTGAGGCAGGAGTATCACTTGAGCCCAGAAGTTCTAGATCAGCCTGGGCAACATAGCAAAACCCTGTCTCTACAAAAAACAAACAAACAAACACAAAAACTAGCCGAGTGTGGTGGTGTGCACCTATAGTCCCAGCTACTCAGGAGGCTGAGATGGGAGGATCATCTGAGCCCCGGGGGTTGGGGCTGTGGTGAGCCATGATCATGCCACTGCACTCTAGCCTGGGTGAGAGTGAGACCTGGTCTCAAAAACTGAAACAAAACAAAATAGTTGGTGAGCACTGGAGAAAAGAAAGCCTTCATAATACACTGTTTATCTTTAGAGGAAGCACTGGCTGCTAAGAGCATGAGTTCATTACAACTTTATCAGATAAACTTTTCTCTCTCTCTTTCCATTGATATGATGAATTCTACCTAACAGACCTGGTATATGTATTTGTAATCTCAACAAAGTAGCTAAGAGCATCTCATGTCATCTTCATGGATATAACAAAGACATACAGGCTTGATGCTCAGGTGGGCTAGAACTTAACCAATTCTACCAAAGAGGTGTAGATAACAAAGGCACAATCAACCTAGAGGGAGGTTTAGGAGATTAGTCACAGGTCCTGTCTTGCTGAACCCCCTATCAATGTTTTGGAAGTTACAGAAGGCATGCTTGTGAAATGTGTAGATTCACATGAAGATGGCAGAGAAGCTACTGTCCTGGGTAAGAGACTATGGATTCCTCAAATTTGTGACTATTTGGAGCAATGAGTCAAATCTGACAAAATAAAATCTCCTATGAAGTAAAACCTTTATAACTTGGTACCAAAACCAACTATACAAGCATACACTAAAATAGGTATTTGAGCATTAGAGCATGTAAGTTTTTTTTTTTTAAAAGATAAGTTTTACTCAACAGTGAGTTCAGGATGAGTCAACAACGTGCTGTGGCCATACTGAATTTCCATCACATTTTTGTGCTTTTAAACAAAAGTAAAGTACATCAAACAAAAAAGGTGATGATGTTCTCCAACACCGAATCATTAGGAAACCCTGTTGGGTTGACCTTCAAAATGTCCAGAATCCAACCACTTCTTATCTTCACTGCACCTCCCTAGTCTAAGCAACCTTCCCTCTTGTCTGAATTATCACAACTTTTGCCCTCCTCAGTTATTTCCACCAAAGAAGCCAGATTGACCCCCTGGAATGTAAGTCAGATCACATTACATTTCTACACAAAACCTCTGGTGATTCCTCATCCCACTCCAAATTAAAGCCAGGTCCTTGTTATGGTTACCAGGGCCTACACCATTTGGTCCCCTGCTTGCTTCTTCAGGTTCATCTACTGCCTGCCTCTGTCTTGTTCACTCCATTCCAGCCACACTGGCCTCCTAGCTTTTCTTCAAACATGCCAGATACACTTCTGCCTCAGGGCCTTTGCAATGGCTATTCTACTTACCCAGATCACTCTTTCCCCAGATATTCGCCTTGCTGGCTACCTCACCTTCTTCAAATTTCCACTCAAAAGTCATCTTCTGAGTGAGGAATGTCCCTACCATCCAAATTAGAATTGCAACCCCCTGCCCTGGCTGACACTTCCTCTGCTGCTGCCCCTGCTTGGTTTTTTTCCACAGCATTATCTTCTACAAACTATGTAATCTACTTATTTATCATGTTTACCATCTGACTCTCTGACTCCCTCCACCAAGATGTAAACTCAAGCTAAGGGCAGAGATTTTTGCCCATCTGTTCCCTGCATATCTTCAGTACAGGGAATAGTACCTGGCACACAGCGGGCACTTAATAAGCACTCGTTAAACGGACAGTCCTGCTCTCCCTGCTAAGACGGAACCACACTAAAATAGAATGTTCACTTCCCATTGACACATTTTAAAAGTAATCTGAGAAGAGCAAACTGGGACACTGACAAGTCCCTGAGGGACAGCCAAAGAAAGGAAAATAAAATGTCCTAAGGGAGAGGGATTACATGAGTTGTGTGTGACCATAGGAGGTACGACTTTAACCTATGTGAGAAAGTTATAAGGAAGCAGTTTGTGGTTCCTTTTAAAATCAGTTTAGTCTAGAGGTAAAATGAATTGCCACTGGAGGAAATTTCTTTGCTATAAATCAAAAAGTATAAGCTTGACTGGAAAAACTACTTTGCTGAGTAGACCCAGCTCCAGGCTGCAGTTGGAATATGTGAGTGCTGAGGTACAAATCAGTTTAGGATCTATAGAGTGAAGCGGCAGACATTTATACTTGGAAAGGTTAACACTTCCTTTCATACTAAAAATAACTTTTTTTTTTTTTTCAGACAGAGTCTCACTCTTGCCCAGGCTGGAGATCAGTGGTGCAATCTCAGCTCACCGCAGCCTCAACCTCCCAGGCTCAAGTGATCATCCCATCTGAGCCTCCCAAGTAGCTGGGATTAAAGGTGCATGCTATCATGCCAGACTAAGTTTTTTTTTTTTTTTTTGTATAGACAGGGTTTTCCCATGTTACCAAGGCTGGTTTTCAACTCCTGAGCTCAAGCAATCTGCCCACCTTGGCCTCCCAAAGTGCTGGGATTATAGGCATGAGCCACCACGCCCAACCTCAAACTCAAAATAATTTGTAAGTATCAGGGAGTGAACACTGTTAGGCACTGATCAGGATATAAACTGGTGAGTGGTAAGTTTTCTGTTCAATATAAAAATTCCATGAGAAAAATCATAAACTCCTGTGCAATCAAAACCTAAGTTATGAGTTAGATTGTAAGTATTATAGAAATACAGAAAAGTAAAAATAAAATCATTGTGAATATATTAGTCCAGGAGCTTCATGAAGGAGAGAGGACTTGAAGTGGGGCTGGACGAAGCAGGGGATGTACTGAGAGGGAAGGGGAAGGGGACAGGCAGCGGGACACAAGGCCTAGCACCACATGTGTGAAGACATTGACAGCTGCAATGTGATGCAGGGAGGGCAGGGATGTGGGGATCAACTGACAAAATCAAGGCAATTAAAGCTGAATCCCAAACACCAGGAAGAGAAGTTTGTATCCATGTGAAAAGCAAACATACACTGCTCTATTATTCTTTTCATAAAGGCAGTGAACCCATAAAATCAGGGTTTTCAGATTTATTTGAGACCTGTGTGCCAGACAGACTGAGAAGGACTTTACATAGAGCAGGAGTCTTACTACTGGAGTCTGTGTGAGGGAATTCAGTCTGGTGTGGAGGAAATAAGTACAGTAAGAACCTAAGAATCATGGGGAAAAAAAAAAAGCAAGTCATAGGATGAAGTTAATTATTAGTTATAGATGTAAAAAGTAAGGAGTCAAAGATGGTTTCAAAGATTTAAGCTGGGAGGTCTGACACTGACAGAATGGGAGCTAGAGAACCAGACTTGGTGTTGGAAAGGAAGCATGGCAGCTTTCATTTCACACATAAAAACCACAGACCTTCCAAATAGAGACAATTCATGTAGAGGAGGAATGAGACAGACAAGAGGCTAGAGCAGAAGATGCAGGTTATGGGCTCAGCAGTGCACTGGTCAAGTGAGAGAATGGGATCTCTAAGGATGTGGGTGCAGTTTTATGCCAGGAATTACCATTTTAATTCCATTATCTGCCCAAATCATCTGTTGTCTTATAAACAACAGAAATTTGTTTTTCACAGTTCTGGTGGCCAAAGTCTGAGATCAGAGTGCCAGCACGCTTGGGTTTTGGTGAGGGTACTCTTCTAGGTTGCAGATGGCATCTTCTCATAACGTCACATGGTGGAGAGCAGAGGGAGCTCTCTGGAGTCTCTTTTGCTATTATTTATTATTTTGAGGCAAGGCCTCGTTCTACTGTCCAGGCTGGAGTACTGCTCAGCCTTGAACTCCTGGGCTCAAGCAATCCTCCTGCCTTAGCCTCCCAAGTAGCTATGACTATAGGCACATACCACCACGTCCAGCTGTGTTTGTTGTTGTTGTTGTTGTTGTTGTTGTTGTTGTTTGGTAGAGACAGGTTCTTACTATGTTGCCCAGGCTGGTCTTGAACTCCTTAGGCTCAAGCAATCCTCCTTAGTCTCCCAAAATTGCTGGGATTACAGGCATGAGCCACTATGCCCAGCCTGGGATCTCTTTTATAAGGGCACTAATCCCATCAAAGGCTCCACCTCCCAATACCATCATGCGGGGGGTTATGATTTCAACATACAAATTTTGGAGGAAACACAGACATTCAGTTCATATATCTCAGAATGTAAAGAATGAATACTCCAGGTATGTTCTGTCCAAACTGCAGAATGCTACCTTGTAGAGGAGTTATATGGTAGAAAAATTGCCTCTAGAATAATTCATAGCCAAGAGAACAAGGTAATTGTGATATCAGACTGAAAGTCCTCATCACAGCACAGAAAGGAATGTGTATTACACAGAGTAAAATATATGCAGCAATCCCTTTTTGAGGTTAAGGCCAAAATACAATGGCAGCTCTTTTGCTTCTCTTTGTGCATTTTTAGAAAAGTTTCTCAGACATTTAAGAATGAATCATTTCTATTCCACTCAGAATTTTGTTATTCAAACATCCAATGATAACATGATTTTAAAATATCCATAAAAAGATCTTACCATCCTTAGTACTGTCAAAAACAACAACTGAGACATTAGTAGAAGGGTTTTTTGGTTTCGCAACATTGAATATGTCACTGGCAGAATGAAAAGAAGGATAAAGAGATGGCAGGTCCTTCAGGGTGATGTTGGCTGGCAGGGCTGGGTCCAGGACAAGCATTGGCACCTTAATGCAGTGTGTCAGCAAACACTCTAACTGCTTCTCACTGGAAAGAAACACCAACATGCTTACAACTACATTCTTGAAATTTAATCAACAATGAGAAGCTTGTCATACTACTAGATTTTTCAGATTTTTTTTATAGCCCATAAAAAATCATAATATTTTAACAAATGAAGACTTTTATCTCATGGATACAAAAATTAAATTAGCAAGTATGATATAAAATTGTTAAATCCGACTCCAAAGATAGAGCTTTCAAACTCCCATTAATAAGATTCCCACCAATATTTACTAATTCCAAAATGCACATGAAATTAAGCACTTCATTACTATCATTTTTTAAAGATCATTCATAATTCCAATAAAGCCCATTATTGGGCAGATTAGGAAGGAGGCAGATTCTGGTTAATAGAGTGTCATGTTACCAGATACAAGTTACCAATTCCAGTTAGAAAACAACCAAATACATTGGATATGACACTACATTGATGTAAACAAAAGCAACTGTGACATGGTTCTAAAATAAATTTATATGAGATACTTCTATCTGATTATAAGAAATATCTACAATAAACATATTACCTGAATAAAAAAATGGATGGGCAAAGGATATGGCCAGAAAATTCACAAAGTAGGACCTATAACCAGTTAAACAGTATAAAAAATTGTTCAACTTCCTTAATAAAGAAATGTAAAAGAAAACAATAAGCTATCACCTTTACTAAATCAGCACCCCTCAAAAAATGATGACTCAATATTAGCACAAGTGCAGTAAATCTCCTTCTCTTAAATACTGCTGGTGTCACTTCAAACGACACCAACTCTTTTAGGAAAGCAAGTTGGTAATATATAGATATATGCTCGTCTAATACACATATGTATACATATATACTTATTCAGAACCATAAAAACATACATAAGCTTCTTCCTCAGTAATCTTATTTTTAGGAATCTAGTCCAGTCCAAGTAGGAAAGAGAAACAAAACAGGAAAAACAAACCCACACACAGAAAACGCCACAGACCTATATATAAGTATCATGAAATATTGACAATAGTGAAATACAGAAATGCCCAACATTTAGTAAATTACAGTAGTCACTTTATGGAATATTATACAACTATTAAAACTGAAAGATATGAAGCATGAAGATAATGCATCAACATGATACATACATATAAATTACATAAAGTTTAAAACGGATACAAAACTGCCCACAGATTATAAACTACAACTATTCAAATATGCATGAAAAGGGAATAAAAATAACAGTTGTTAAGTAAGAGTTATAAAATTTTGTGAGTTTTTTCTTTTCACTTTCCTCTCAATCTCATGTTGCACCATTGCTTTTATTTAAATAATCCAAAAACCTTTTAAAAAACAGTATTTATGTTAATATAGTTTATAAATAAAGCTATATAATTAACACAAAAAGACAGCTTAGAAGGCACTTCTGAGGCTGGGCGTGGTGGCTCAGGCCTGTAATCCCAGTACTTTGGGAGGCCAAGGCAGGCGGATCACCTGAGGTCGGGAGTTCAAGACCAGCCTGACCGACATGGAGAAACCCCCGTCTCTACTAAAAATACAAAATTTGCTGGGCGTGGTGGTGCATGCCTGTAATCCTAGCTACTCCGCAGGCTGAGGCAGTATTGCTTGAACCTGGGAGGCGGAGGTTGCGGTGAGCCGAGATCGTGCCATTGCACTCCAGCCTGGGCTACAAGGGCAAAACTGCGTCTCAAAAAAAAACAAAAAAAAAACCAAAAAAGAAGGCACTTCTGGATCTTGAAATTCTCAGGATCTTCTCTATCAATAAGTGTTTTTAACAGTCTGATGGTTAAGTGGGGAGGTGACAATTAACAGAGATTGCCTGTCAGTGAGACAGTCTTGTTTTAAGGACCTATCAGAGTCAGGAATGACTCAAGTCAAGATAGGTGTATTTGGTTCTTGTTGTTGGGCTAAATCTCCTTCCCAGGTTCTTAAACATAAAATATACAGCTTCATAGCTTTTAAAGAAAGGATGTATATATTGAACCTATAAGTAACTGATGGACATAAATTTTATAAATGAAAATACTGGGTAGAAGTTAGAGTGTAAGTGGACCAAGAGAACAATACACCAGGACAGATTAATGAGAGGGAACTATAGAGAAGGAAATCTTGGGACTCTAACCCTCCCCAATGCAGTGAAGCTTTGGTTAGCAAAATAACCAGAGTTCTCAGTCAACCATGCACTCAGCACTGCAAAATTTCCCATCTAATAGATGTACCTAATTTGGGGTCAAAAACTATATGGGTAATAGAGTAAATACAAAATCCTGTGTACCCAATAAAAACAAATGATAATCTGAAATTTCACTTCAATCCTTCAATTTTTATTCTTGAGAGGAAATCAAAATGCTTACCTCTTCTTAGTTGGTTCCGTTGTGTTTTTCCCAAGGATTTCTCTAATAAAAAGCAAATACAGTTTATTACATACATATGGGCTAGTGTACCTCCCACTGTAACCAACACAGTTTGCTTAGAGCATAAACTTTTATATTTTATTAGTAAAACATAGTACCAGGCTGTCAGCCATTTTCATGCACTGGAAAAGTCATATAACCTCTAACAAAGAGAAAATGAATTTGCTCCAATATAAGGTGGCCAAAGACCTGCACTGGGGTGCACTCTTGACATTCACAAAGAAGGCAACAAGCAGGTACTAAGAAATACTCCTAACGAATCAAAGGGGAATTACATCAGCCAGGTTCCTACCTCTTATGGCTATCCAGAAGTCCGCTGTATCTTTCCCAGATAAAGTAAATAAAATGACCAATCTCATATATTAAATAAAAAGTACCAAAGTTTCTAATTCCATAGTCTGTAATTTATTCCTAAAAGGCATAAAAAGAATATACTTTTTACTGCCATTTTCAAATGGAAATAAGTCTGTGGGCCTATTATATTTTTCAAGGGAAGAATCTGTCTTACTGTGGAGATATTTTTCATAATAAGCACTTATTTCAAGAAGATACCACACCTGGGGCTCAACATGAGTAAGCAGGCAGCCAGGGGGTTGGGGGAAGGGGTCCTCTGTCTTTAGGTCCCTTGGAGAGCAAGCTGTCACTAGAGCACCATATTTATAAAATCATCATCTAACAAAGTGAGGCCAGTATCTGGCAAAAGTGGCTGAGTTCTCCTTGGGCACCAAGAAGAACAGGCCAGACGGATGACTGCCAAGATCTCGTAATGGCATGAACTGAGAGGCAAGTTTGTTTGGATGGCACTGTGAAAATCAACTTACCCTTCTCTAATGCATGTTTACTTGTACTCACAGGACTACGTGTTTTGTTTTGTTTTCTTTTCTTTTTCTTTTTTGAGACAGGGTCTCGCTCTGTCACCCAAGTTGGAGGGCAGTGGCACAACTACGGATCACTGCAGCCTCAACCTCCTGAGCTCAAATGATTCTCCTGCCTCAGCCTCCCGAGTAGCTGGGACTGCAGGCGTGCACCATCACACCCAACAAACTTTTTATTTTTTGTAGAGATGAAATCTCACTATGTTGCCCAGGCTGGTCTTGAACTCCTGGCCTCAGTGATCCTCCCACCTCCACCTCCCAAAGTTCTGGGATTACAGGTGTGAGACACCATGCCTGGCCTGTTTTGTTTTTTAAAAAGCAGTTTTACCAGATCCTTTTGTAGTTCATTAGCATGATGATTGGGTTTTCATGCTCATGTGTGAGATGTGCCACCCTCAGACCTTATTACATCGCCACATTACCCATCTGATGTGGAAAAAAAAAAAATCAGTTTTACCTCATTGCTTTCTGCTCCTCCTCCATCTGTTCTCTGACCTGCTGCAGTTCCTTCAGTAGTTCAAGATCTGTGCCATTCACCCAGGTGTAAACAACGTCGATCGGCATGGGCAGACAAAGCCTAGGGCAAACCAACAAATCCTCCAGCTTAAATGCATTTTTCCAGTATATTTGGGAATAAGAATATCACAGGGTTTAAACCCAGAGATTATGAAAAAAAATCTATGAAGAAGTAATCCAACCATGACACATCATCACAGAACTGCATGTTTACAAACTGCAGCTGGGGGGCTAATATTTGTCAAGTACCTTCTCTGTGAGTTGTATTATGCTAGACACTTGTGTAATTTGCATCACTTGATCCTCACAGCCACTCTGTAAGAAGGCTAATATTAAAGATTTAAAGATTGTTCGTGGGTGAAGTAGAGTAGTCTTGGAAGCTCAGTTTACATTAAACTGCCTGTTCTCATAATTTAGCAAACAAGGGAGATGGGATGCAAATGCAGTCAAACATAGAAAATAAATTAGAAGTTTAAAGAACAAAATTACAGGCTCTGCACAGTGGCTCACACCTATAACCACAGCACTTTGGGAGGCCAAGGTGGGAGGATCGCTTGAGCCCAGGAGTTTGAGACCAGCCTGGGCAACATAGTGAGAACCTGTCTCTACAAAAAATTTTAAAAATCAGCTGGGTATGGTGGTACGCATCTGTAGTCCCAGCTACTCAGAAGGCTGAGGTGGGACTGCAGTGAGCTATGATCGTACCACTGCACTCCAGCCTGGGCGACAGATAGAGGCCTTGTCTCTAAAAAAAAAAGAACAAATTACAAAAAAAGTTATCAAAACCCACGATGAAGACCTAGTCCTACTTAATGCTGTAGCCTTCTTGTGCCTTGCTCCCCACAAGCGAAGACCCTCCCCAGCCTCATCTCTGCTTTTCCTTTTTTTTTTTTTACAGCACTTACTACTTTTCTAACATATTAAATAATTAACTTGTAACCCATTCCATTAATTATGTGTGGCCATCTGCTAGAATGTAAGCTCCAAGAAAGCAGAAAACTTTCCTGCTTTGTTCTCTAAAGTATCTGAGCAATGAGAAGCGTGCCTCACACATAGGTGTCCGATAAGTATTTGTTGACATATGAGACACTAGTACAGAAGACCTTCCTGAACTTGCACCATTTCTTCCTAATCATCTTATCCTCATAATAAAGAGTCAGGCAGGCTTTTGATTCTTGAGTATGTTGTTTAAGCCTCACCTTAGTGATGTTACCCAGATTTTATCCCTGCCAAAAGCACTCTTCCCTTTTCTCTCACTTACCAAAAACCTACCCATCTTTCAGGGGCCTGCCTGGATGCATGCCACTCTGACTTATGACACAGGAGTTCATGTGTACATCTGGGTGCTGATGTTACTTTAGGTCAGGGGTGTCCAATCTTTCGGCTTCCCTGGGCCACAGTGGGAGAAGAATTGTCTTGGGCCACACGTAAAATACACTAACACTAAAGATAGTAGATGAGCTAAAACACACACACACACACACACACACACACACACACACACACACACGCAAAAAAAAAAATCTCATCATGTTTTAAGAAAGTTTACAAATTTGTGTTGGGCCACATTCAAAGCCATCCTTGGCCACATGCGGCCCACAGGTTGGACAAATTTGCTTTAAATAGTGCTATTTCAAGTTTAGAACTTTCCAAGAAACCGTATGGATTTTGCAGTTTTATTTTTAGGCCAAGGACCAAAGCATACCCTCCTTTTGTCCTCCTCACAGCCCAGGCACAGCCTAGACTTTCAGTTGCTACCATATTATCTCGTGGGAAAATAAATGCCATTTGGTGGATAAATCTTTTGAATTATGGAATGAAAAAATACAAAGAAATGACAACAACTTTTAGCTTACAAGAAGTAGGGGAGATAACTGGATGAGTTTATCCATTCACTGAATAATTCTTATTTAGCACTTAGTATGTGCTAGGTACTGTTCTAGGTGCTAGGGTTTCGGCAGTAAATAAAACAAAGCCCAAATCTGTGCCTTCATGGAGCTTACATTCCAGAAGGGAGAAGACAGGAAGTAAATCAAATAAATAAAGTCAGATGATGTTAAATGTTGTGGAGAGAGTCAAGCAGCAAATGGGGATAGAAAGAGTGTCTATGGGGGGGGGGGGGTGGTCAGTTTTAAATAGGGAGATCAGAGATGGCCTCAACAAGAAGGTGACATTTCAGCAAAGATATGAAGGAAGTGAGGAAGCCAGCCAGGTGGGTAACTGAGAGAAGAATGTGCCAGAGAAAGGAAACACCAAATGCAAATGCCCTGAGGCAGGCACATATCTTGCTTGTTCAAGGACCCAGAGGCCAAGTCCCCTGAGCAGAGGGGAGAGAGCAAATGGAAGAGAATAGTTGAAGATAAAGGTCAAAGAGATAACAGAATTCCAGAGCTTCATCAGGAAAAAAAGGAATCACCTTATTCTCTGGCATATGTGATAGCGGAGTATTTACCAACTGTCTTGTCAAGCTTTACTACTGCCTGCAGAATAAGGTCCAAAGTCCTTCATAACCTGCACCTTGTGTTCTGGATGATCCAATTGTATACCCTTGTCCAAAGATGAAATGAACTTGCAGGACTTTGTACCTCTGAACATGCTTTTCCTTCTGTCTAGAACATTCTTTCTTTCATGCTTCCTTTAACCACCTCATCCGTCCTCAATTCCCTCCCTTCCCTCACCCCTCACAAAGAGAATCTATAGCTTAAAATGCAGCTTCCACACTACTTTGGACTGTAAGGAGTCCTGATCGTACTGTGCTGTGCTATTTTCCATGCAGCCCTATCTTCCACTAGATGGAATATCTCTAGGGCAGAAATGTTATCATGCATTCTGTGCCCTGCTTCATTAATTATTTTCTCTCTTTCCTACATCTTCAGGCTCTCTCTCCCTACTGTAATGATTTGCAAAGCTTTCCCTATGTAGGGTTTTTCTGAATTTATCAATAAATAAATTCTAGTGTTTGTAGAATTTCCTTTTCTCACAAGCTCTCAGGTAATGCTGATGTTGCTGGTCCAGAAATTGCACTTTGGGAACCACTGATTTATATGTAGGTTATATACTTCACTTTTTTTCCCCACCAAAATGCCAATTCTATATAAGGCCAATGAGTTCATTTCGTTCACCACTATATGCCTAGGGCCTAGAATAGTTCCTCCTACGTGGGTGGGGTTTAATACATATTTGTTGCCTATTAGTTCATTCCTTTATCATATATATCAGTCTTTCTCATCTAAAAAAAAATCCATCTGCCTCACACTGCCCACATGTAAATTATCCAAGGTCATCTCATTCCCAACCTCCCAGGTGATTTATGCTCAGACTAAAAATAAATTTTAAAAAACTGCTTCAGTGATGTGTTTTTAAAAGAAAAGGTTAAAGGAGAGGAGAATTACATCTTAAGTTTTCCTGTAAAAGTAATCATCTGCTATTAAATATTTTTAATATCATATATTTAGCTGATTAAAACATAATATACTGTATGTATTACATGATCAATTTAACTTTGGTGAAACTGACAAATGGAAGGAGATTGTGTGATCTGCACGAGGTCAATGAGTCAGTTGTTTTCCTATTAGACATGGTCACACTCTGAATCTTTCATTCTAACCACCAGACCACTATCTTGGTTCACAGATGAGAAGGAATGCTTTTTCTTGGAGGTGAAAACTAAGTCACTCATAACTCAGAACCAAAGCAGCGATGACACTGACATAACTTTCATTTTAATCACTGTTTAGTTTAAGTGAATATTAAAGCCACTTAACAGTCCCTTGGTTCTACATTCTATAAAGTAGGTGAGAAAACAGAGAACTTAAATAGTATTTTGTCTTACTTACTTATTTATTTATTTATTTATTTACTTACTTATTTAGAGATAGAGTCTCGCTCTGTTGCCCAGGCTGGAGTACAGTGGTGCCATCTCAGCTCACTGCAACCCATGCCTCCCAGGTTCAACCAATTCTCCCTGCCTCAGCCTCCCAAGTAGCTGGGATTATAGGCACCCACCACCGCCCTGGCTAATTTTTGTATTTTTGGTAGAGATGGGGTTTCACTATGTTGACCAGGCTGGTCTTGAACTCCTGACCTCATGTGATGTGCCCACCTTGGCCTCCCAAAGTGCTAGGATTACAGGTGTGAGCCACCACGCCTGGCCTTAAGTAGTATTTTAGAACTGAAGAGTTGGAAGAGATTGTAATCTTAATCTAACAGATCTTAATCTAATATCCACATTTTACAGATGACAAAATTGAGCCTCAGATTGACTTAATGCCTCACAATTAGTAGCAGTGGGTAGTTTACATATTCACTTTTACTGACATATGGAATGGGATTTTTTTCATTCAGAGCAAACAACCTTAAAAAGATTTATACTGGCCAAGCATGGCGGCTCACACCTGTTATCTTAACACTTTGGGAGGCTGAGGTAAGAGGATCGCTTGAAGTCAGGAGTTCGAGACCAGCCTGGGCAATACAGCAAGACCCCATCTCTATTAAAATAAAAAAATTTTTAAAATAAGAAATTTGTAGAGAAACTAGCAAAATAATGAAAATATATCAATGTTATGGTATCTTAAAATATATTAGACCATGTGAAATGTTATATATGATCCATTTATTTGTCATCATCAAAATTTTGAATATATGCCTACATAAAAATCAAACTATATTTTAGTACAACTTCCTAAACTTCTTTAGAAAGAGAACAAGAGTGTTTGATTAAAACTGCTGACCTCAAAATCTGCATTTTCTAATAAGCTAGTTTTCTAAAAGTTTAAAGCAGCTGGGCATGGTGACTCATCCCTTTAATCCCATCACTTTGGGAGGTCAAGATGGGAGGACTGCTTGAGTCCAGGAGTTTGCGACCAGCCTGGGCAACACAGTAAGACCTCATCTCTAAAAATAAATAAGTAATGAATTAATTTTTAAAATTAATTTAAAAATTTTTAAAAAGGTTTGAAGCTCCTTCAGGGCAGGGATCTATGCATCTGTGCACCATCTGCACGTGGCACAGCATAAGGCACAAATCAATAAATATCTGATTTTAAAAAGTTAATCAATTTAGAACTTTCCTTAGGGAAATTAACTTGTTAAAGTGAAAATTATATTTCATTAAAAATCCTTTAATGCAGTAGTTTTCACAGTGGGGGCACCAGACCAGCAACTTTGGTATCACCAGGAAGTTTGGTAGAAGTGCAAATTCTCAGAACCCCTCTGAGACCTACAGATGCAGAAACTCTGGGCTGGGAAGTAACTGTTATTTTCTTAAGCCCTCCACTGCAAGCTAAAGTTTCAGAACTGCTATATTAAGGAACGGTCCTCAAACTTTTACTGATTGGTCCCTTAAAATTAAAAAATTATTATGGACCCCAAAGTGCTTTAGTTTATAAGGTTATAATTATCCATATTTGCCATACTTGAAAATAAAACTGAAACATTTTAAAAATACTTAATTCATTTTAAAATGACAATAGGCCGAGAGCAGTGGTTCATGCCTGTAACCTCAGCACTTTGGGAAGCCAAGGCGGGTGGATCACCTGAGGTCAGGAGTTTGAGACCAGCCTGGCCAACATGGCGAAACTCTGTCTCTTCTAAAAATACAAAAATTAGCTGTGCGTGGTGGTGCATGCCTGTAATCCCAGCTACTCGGGAGGCTAAGGCAGGAGAATCGCTTGAACCCGGGAGGCGGAGGTTGCAGTAAGCCGAAATCGTGCCACTGCACTCTAGCCTGGGTGAGAGTGCAACTCTGTCTCCAAAAAAAATAAAAATAAGAATAAAATAAAATAAAATAAATAAGCACCTTTATAATGAAATGACTACATTTTCTAAAACAAACCAAAAAAACAGTGAGAAGACAGAAACAAAAACCAGAAAGGACTTGTGTGATTCATTTTATCTGCAAAAAGGGAAGGAGGGTATTGAAAAAAAATTGCTTCCATTCTGAGGCCTGTCTTGTGAAGAGGAAAAAAAAATCCCCAAAGACAAGAAATGGTGAAGGCTGCATTCCAGAATGGTGGCACTAAGAAGCTTGGCCTTCCAAGAGAAAGACCCACACTATGAGGTATGAGGCTGTTTGCTCCTCCCTCACAGATAAGCAGCAAGAGTGACCAATGGAGTGGGGTTCAGCCCCAGTGGTTACTGGGAAGTGGTCCCAGTTCACAGGATGCTGTCAACAGAATTCTGGCCAGGGCTCAGAAACTGGCTGTGTAGTAGCCACCTGGTTTCCTCATCCTACAGGGGGATGAAATTCCCTTTACTTCACAGACCTGGGGAGACAGAAAATGCAATCATGCAATTTAAGGTACCCAATAAACTACAAGGTGGGATTACTCTCTGTGAATCAGATTTTTCACCCACAAAATGTGGTGAACACACTTTTCTTCAGATGGATATATTATTTTTTTCTTTCCTTATTTTAAAAAAATATTTTATGGAATACTTCATGAATTGGTGTGTCACCCTTGCACAGGGGCCACACTAATCTTCTCTGTATCGTTCCAATTTTTTTTTTTTTTTTTTTTTTTAGTATATGTGCTGCTAAAGTGAAACATCAGATCGGCATACTCTTGAGTAAGTTAAACCATATCTATAACTCAGACCCCTTAAACTGTCATATTTACAGGAGAGCTATTTCATGACTTATGATTTAGGTCCCAAAAATAGATTTCTCCAAAATAGATCTTACCGATTCTGAAAGGACTTTCCAGCAATATTGTCTCTATAGGAATCAAACAAAACATGGTATTGATCTCGGCTCCATTCCAGAACCACCTAGAACAAAGAAAAAGAAACGTTTTCTTCGCATCAAAGACTAAGAGTATATAACTTTCATTTCATTTTAATTTCATTAGAATTGCTAGAGAAATGGGTAAAGCAATCAAAATTCATGTATTCACTCACTGCCTACCACATACATCATGTTAGATCCAGGTGAATAAGCTACAGTTCCTGACACAGACAAACTAAAACACTTAGTGTCTCACCATGCTTGGAATGGGGTAACGGAATCAAAGAGGTTTAAAAGGATGTGGTATTTGAAATGGGTCTTGAAGAATGAGTTCACCAGGTAGGGAAAAAAGGACAGGGCCAGCCAGTTGGAAGAGCATGCTGGAAGGCTGAGAAGCAGCAAGGGCAAATTGTTTCAGGGCAACTGTGTGGCTGGCTTTGTCCAGACGACAGGTAGATAATTGTTGAGAAATGGGTCTAGGAAAGAAAGCTGGGCCCTAAGCGTGACGTGCCTTCTGTGCCTTGGAAGCACTGAAGGATTTTAAGGCAGTTACAGAATCCATCTAAAGTTTAGGAAAGACTCTTCTCAGAGCATTTACAAACACAAGCAGAAACAGAAGGGACAGGCTGGGCACGGTGGCTCACGCCTGTAATCCTAGCACTTTGGGAGGCTGAGGAGGGTGGATTCCCGGAGCTCAGGAGTTCGAGACCAGCCTGGGCAACACGGTGAAACCCCGTCTCTACTAAAATACAAAAAATTAGCTGGGCATGGAGACGTGAGCCAGTAATCCCAGCTACTCGGGAGGCTGAGACAGGGGAATTGCTTGAACCTGGGAGGCATAGGTTGCAGTAAGCCAAGATCATGCCACTGCACTCCAGCCTGGGCAACAGAGCGAGACTCCATCTCAAAAAAACAAAAAACCAACAAACATAAGGGACTGACAAGATATGGGAGGATAAGGACCTTATTACCTGTGAGGTTTCAGCTAACGACCTTGCTAAATATTTCAGGAGAAAATGGAAAGCTTTAGATGAAGTTCCCTCATGTTTGCACCCTAAATCTAGAAACCTACCCACACATATATCCCATTTTCTTTTTCATTTCTCTTACCATAGAGGAAGTGTCCCTCCACCTTACAGACATCCAATCTCTATTTGCTCTGGATCTCATCAACTTGTGTGTTCTCAAGACCTTGCCTCTCTTTTCCTTTCAGTAGGATTATTCCCATTGGCACACAAACATGTTCCCATACCTTGGGAACACCTTCCCTTCACTCCATATCCATTCCAGTGAGTCCCTCTACCCCACATTTTCTGTCCCTTTCAAGGTCATCTCCTGCTTTCCCATTCATCCTTCAGCTCACTCCAGTATCACTTATGTTTTCACCACTTTAGTGGCCTTACCAAGGCCCCCACATTGTCAAACTCAACAGCATTTTCCTCATCCCTTACTCAAGTATTCATAGCAGTTGCCCAGTTCCTCTTTGTGGAAATGTTTTATTGGTTTTCCCTCCTGTCGCCCTGGTGGCTCCTTTTCCATCTCCTTTGCCAGCTCATTCTCTTCTATCTAATCTTTCTGTGTGTCCTTTCCTTCTATTCCACATGTCCTCCTTCCTGCCCAGGCTTCCTCCAGCATCCTATTCCACTGCCCCTAAGAAGTGTCCCTGCTACATTCAGATGGGCTGTAGGGCCTAGGCATTTAGAATTCATTCCAGCTGCAGAAAGGAAAGGGAAAGACATGCCCCACCTTTAAGGAGACATCATGGAAGCTGTACCTACCACTTCTGTTTTCATTATCCAGAACTTACACAAATCTATTATATTATAAAAAGTTAAAATGTATCAAAACTTATACAAACACAGACTGTACATGGTACTGTTTGCAATTGAGATGTAAACAAACATAAAAATGCAGCAATAAATCATAACTGAATAAAATCAACTGTAGTATATACTGTACTAAAATAATTTTGTACCCACCTCCTGTTACTATTGCAGCGAGCTCACGTGTTGCGAGTATCTGTAGTGGCACTAATTATCTCCACGTGAGCAGTTTGTCTCTCTAGTAAACTGCATGTTGCGGTAAAAAGTGATCTCTCATGTTTCTTATGTATTTTTCATATTTAGTGCAATACTGTAAACTGCGAAGAACATCATGGGACTCTTAGAAAGTGCCACTAGTGCTGATGGAAGTGCTCCCAAGAAGCAGAGGAAAGTCATGTCATTACAAGAAAAAGCTGAATGGTTTGACATGTACCATAGATTGAGGTCTGCAGCAGTGGTTGCTGGCCATTTCAAGACAAAAGAATTTAGCTAAGAATCATTGTTTTTTAAAAAAGGCAATGAAAAATTATGAAGCTGTCACTGCCAGCTCGAAAACTGCATTTTTTGCTAAATGCCTCTTTATCTTGTATTGAAAATACGCTTTAATGTGGGTCCAGAATTGCTATAAGAAACACATACCTACAGACTAACATAATGCAAGTAAAAGCAAAGTTGTTAGATAACAACTTAAAGCAAAAGGACAATAAGGGTCTAAAGCAGGAGAATGTAATGCCAGCAAAGAATGGTTTGATCATTTTAAAAAGAGATTTGGCTTAAAAATGTCAAGATAACAGGAGATGCACCTTCTGCAGACCAAAAGGCAGAAGATCAGTTCCCAAAGAAAATCATCCATGAGAAAGGATATCTGCCTGAACATGTTTTTAATATAGATGAAATTTAATCATGGGAAAAATGTGACAAAGAACATTTATTAGTAAGGAAGAGAAGTGAGCCATCAGGATTTAAAGTGGGAAAGGAAGGGACAGGCTGACTCTACTGTTTTGTGCAAATGCTGTTGGGCTTTCCTTACCTGTAATGCGGCTAACCCCCAAGGCTTGATGGAAAAAGATTAACACCAAAAGTCAGTGTTCTGGTTGTACAAGAAGACCTGAACAAGAGTTCTTTTACTGGATTGGTTCCTTGGATGCATTGTCTCTAAAGTCAGGAAGTACTTGCCAGTAGCGTACAGCCTTTTAAAGTTCTTTTGATTGGACAATGCCCATGGCCACCCAGAACCTCATGAGTTCAACACTGAAGGCACTGAAGTGGTCTACTTGCCCCAAAACACAGCATCTCTAATCAGCCTCTAGATTTGGGGTGGGGGTGGGAGGGAAGGGGAGGGGCATAAAGATCTTTAATTCTCATTACACATGGTACTCTATGGAAAGAATTGCCAACGTTGTAGAAGAGAACCCCGAAAGAGAGAACTTTTGGTTTTGGTTTTGTTCTGACTTGTTTCCATACGCTTGTACGCGTACTTTAGTTTGTTGGACACTGGTCCAAACCCCAAACATTCCCTGACAGGGCTTATAAGGTTCTTATTTTGCTCTTGGGGGATTAATGAGAAGCAGAATGAGATCCTAAAATGCTAAAGCATGCAATCATAGTCCCCCTCCTGGGACCTCTGCCAGCTAGCTACGTGTTCAAAAATTACGATCTTTGGCCAGGTGTGGTGGCTCACACCTGTAGTCCTAGCACTTTGGGAGGATGAATTGGGAGGATCGCCTGAGCCCAGGAGCTCAAGACCAGCCTGAGCAACACAGTGAGACCTCGTCTCTATTTTTTCCCTATTATAAAAAATTTTTTAATTAAAAAAAATTATGATCTTCTCTTGTGAACAATTTTAAATCAATGGATAGAGAACATCAAAACTAATTTGGATGGCCATCCTGGAGATCTTTTGGGTCCGCAAACTTGTCTTTCTTAGAACAAAATTAGGGCCAGGCGCAGTGGCTCATGCCTGTAATCCCAGCACTTTGGGAGGCCGTGGAAGGAGGATCACTTGAGGTCAGGAGTTCAAGATCAGCCTAGCCAACATGGTGAAACCCCATCACTACTAAAAATACAAAAAAAAAAAAAAAAAAAAAAAATCAGCCATGCGTGGTGGCAGTTGCCTGTAATCCCAGCTACTAGGGAGGCTAAGGCAGGAGAATCGCTTGAACCTGGGAGGTGGAAGTTGCAGTGAGCTGAGATCGTGCCACTGCACTCTAACCTGGGTGACAGAGTGAGACTCCATCTCAAAAGAAAAAAAAAAGACAAATAGAAGACAGCAGCCCTATAATTAAAAATCTGAGTGGGAGGCATACTTTAATTGGTACCTTGAAGCTTCTAAGCACACTCAGGATCCTAAAATTGCCTCTTTACAAGACACAATCTCAAAATTAATTAAGATAAACAGTTAAGAAAAAACAAGAGCCAGGTGGCTGATGCCTGTTAAGCCAGCACTTTCGGAGGCTGAGTTGGGAGAATCACTTGAGGCCAGGAGTTCAAGACCAGCCTAGGTAACATAGTGAGCCCTCATCTCTACAAAAAATAAAAAATTGGCCAGGCATGGTGGCACACACCTGTAGTCCCAGCTACTCAGGAGGCTGAGTCTGGAGAATTGTTTGAGCCCAAGAGGTGGAAGCTGCAGTGAGCCATGACTGCATCACTGCACTCTAGCCTAGGTGACAGAAAGAGATCCTGTCTCAAAAAAAAAAAAAAAAGGCCAGGCATAGTTGCTCATACCTTTAATCCCAGCACTTTGGGAGGCAGAGGTGGGTGGATCACTTGAGCCCAGGAGTTCGAGACCAGCATAGGCAACACGGCAAAACCCTGTCTCTACAACACCAAAAAATTAGCCGGGCGTGGTGGGATGTGCCTGTAGTCTCAGCTAGCTGGGAGGCTGAAGCGGGAGAATCGCTTGAGCCTAGGAGGTGGAAGTTGCAGTGTGCATTTACTGTGCCACTGCACTCTAGCCTGGGTGACAGAAAGAGACCCTGTCTCAAAAAAAAAAAAACTGGAAAAAAATTAAAAAAACAACAAGGCCTTAAGGACCCAAACTCTTTCCTCTCTGGAACAGATGAGACTTCCCTTTCCTTGTTTTTTCTCTGTTCTCCTTTCTCTGGCCCACCAAAATCTGTCCCTTTAAAGTTAAAGGAGGCTGTATGAAGGAAAAAAATAAAAATAAAACAATTTGGTTAAACTAGCCTGAGTATGGTGGCTCGTGTCTGTAATTCCAGCATTTCGCAAGGCCAAGAAGGGAGGATCGCTTGAAGTTGGGCATTCGAGACCAGCTGGGGCAACACAGTAAGACCTTGTCTCTTCAAAAAAAAAAAATTTTTTTTTAATTAGCCAGGCATGGTGGTGCACACCTGGAGTCCAGCTACTCAGGAGGCCAAGGCTGGAGGATGGCTTGAAGTCAGGAGTTCATGGCCAGCCCGAGCAACATACTGAGATCCTGTCTCAAAACAAACAAACAAACAAAAATCAATTAGCCAGGCACGGTGCATGCCTGTAGTCCCAGCTACTTGGGAGGGTAAGGTGGGAGGATCACTTTAGCCCAAGAGTTGGAGGCTGAAGTGAGCCATGATCTACCAGTACACTCGAGCCTGGATGACAGAGCAAGACCCTGTCTCTTAAAAAAAAAAAAAGGAGAGGAAAGAAGAAAGAAAGAAATGAAAAAAAATTTTTTTTGAGACGGAGTCTCGCTCTTTCACCCAGGCTGGAGTGCAGTGGCGCGATCTCGGCTCACTGCAGGCTCCGCCCCCCGGGGTTCACGCCATTCTCCTGCCTCAGCCTCCCGCGTAGCTGGGACTACAGGCGCCCGCCACCTCGCCCGGCTAATTTTTTGTATTTTTTAGTAGAGACGGGGTTTCACCGTGTTGGCCAGGATGGTCTCGATCTCCTGATCTCGTGATCCGCCCGCCTCGGCCTCCCAAAGTGCTGGGATTACAGGCGTGAGCCACCGCACCCAGCAAGAAATGAAAATTAAACTCATTGACAATTCCTCTAGACCCCAAATTTATTTTGTTCTTTGGAGCAAGGCTGAACTTCATGCCATTGCCAGGGAACTTCCAGAGGTTACTGGGGACCCTCACCAATTTGCTGATTAATTCAACATAGTAACTTAGGGTTATCAGCCAGGTTTTTCTGACCCACAGTAGGTGGTTCACATTCTTGTCAGTGAAGGTCAGGCACAACACTGGATGGTCAAGTCTCACTGCCATGATCCTGAGGGGGATTTAGACAAAAACACCTCTAAAGACTATGGATAGAGTCAAAGGCACAGAAGAAAAAAAAAAACACTCCACAAGTCTATTCTCGAGGCTCTTCCTAAAGCCTTAGACTGGAAAAATCTCCAGGCCTGTGCCCAAGAAAGAACCTAATGTACAACTATTACAGTAGGCTCCAGGCTGTATTTAAAGAAAATGTTAAATCTACTCAAGTAGCCTTTTATTCCATGTTAGTGAACAGCCTTTCTCAAAAACTCTCTCAGCTTGTCAAAAGGACCCGAACAGAATGGGAAACTGTGCCCACCTCTGATCTAGTTAATTTGGCAAATCAGCTTGCCAGCACCCTTGAGGACAATACTAAAAAGAAAACCACTAAAATCCTTAATCTCCAGTTACAGCAGATGGAGACTCCCAGACATAACACCATGAGGAGACCTCCTGGGCTACGCCACTTCTGTAAGAAGCCAGGACTTGAAAAGAGTGCTGAAAAAGATGGAATCTCTCATCAACTTTAATGAATGTCCAGGGAATTAGGCTGAGTTTAAAAAAAAAAAGCCTCAAAAGTCCAGCAAGTAGACTCAGAAAGTGATACCCCAAAGACTGGCACTTTAACATGCCAACAGGCGTTAGAAGCTGCCTCAGAATCAAGGTCCCTCTAATCTTGTCTTCCCTCCGACAAAGGAAAAAGAAAAGATAAATGTACTATGTTCCTAGATTACAAAAAGTCTTCTTAGTTTCTGAAAACAAAATTTGTTTTGCATTGAGGCACTAAAAGAAAGACTAAGATATATTAAAGATATTTTATGCTTTATCTTTTCTACTAAACCTCCTCCTCCTATGATATTAATCAGGAAGTAAAATCTGCTGATTGCCAGAAGCATTTCTAATCACATTCGATTAAAGACACCCGTTTTCCTGATGCAAAGTGGCTTAGTGCGATAAAGCACAACTTTAAAAAATTAGGAGCTCAATGGTTATTAACACAGGAATGATTTCTTCTCTTCAAATAAATTAAAGGAAATGATTCAAACCGAAGATGGATGACCACTATTTAGCCAAACACTAATTAAACTCAGACATTTTTCTAGACCATGCCTACCCTCTTTGGATTCTGTATGGCAATAGACACACAACATAACAGATTTTTTAAGGAAGACAAAACGGAAATCAGGGCTCTGTCCTCAAGGAGCTGACATTCCTGTTAAGGATTAATCATTTATTCGCATGAAATGATGTAGGACTACTGTGTAGCTTTTAAATGAGTACAGATTAAAATAAACACTGTTAGACAAAAGGAATAATCATGACATACTTTTCCACAGAGAGCGAGCGGAGATTTTTACGGAAATAAAGGAGTGGAGAAAAAGGAAGGATGCGTTTGCCACTTGGGGAGTAGGGAAGAAAATTGTATTAGAAGTCAGACTTAAAAATACTGGCTAGGCATGGTGGCTCGTGCCTATAATCCCAGTACTTTGGGAGGCTGAGGCGGGAGGATCGCTTGAGCCTGGAAGTTCAAGACCAGTCTGGGCAATATAGTAAGACCTTGTCTCTATTAAAAAAAAAAATTTTTTTTTTTAAAGTTAGCCAAGCCTGGTAGCACTTACTGGCAGGAGAATTGCTTGAGCCCAGGAGCCGGAGGTTACGGTGAACCAAGATCAGCATCACTGCACTACAGCCTGGGTGACAGAGACTGTCTCAAAAAAACAAAACAAAACAAAATATTGCTTTGTGCTTTGACAATGCACTCTACTATATAAAAGTCATATCTAAAAGAAAACAAAAAGAACCCTTAGCAATCACACTTGGCTAAAAGGAAAAGAGAGAGAGAAAAAAAAAAAGATCCAACGAACTACCAAAAATACTTTCAAAAAGTATTCAAACCGGCTTTCTGAATATATCTAGGTTGCTTGTTTTATTGCTCAGTTTTCAGAATCACCGAATTCTACAGGAAGAACTTTAAATCCAGTGCCCTACTCTGCAGCCAATGTTTGAGTTCTTGTTATGATGTCCTGGCAAATAGTTATTCTACCTATGAGGGTAGACCTGCACTGTCCAATATGGTATCTGGCCACAAGTCATTATTTAAAACGTAAACTAAATAATATAGGAAATTCACTACCTTAATCACCTAGCCACATTTCAAGCGCTCAATAGCCACATGCAGTTAGTGGTCACCACAATGCGCCAAAGAGAAATATAGATTTTGGTCACGGCACTAAGTTTGATTAGTGCTAGAGCTATTCAAACCTTAAAGACTGTCACAAAAATACACAAGGTGGCAAGTCAGAACAACTGGACCTAAGCTCCAGTTTTGTGATTTTAGACAAGTCAACTTAACCCTAAATTTCAACTGTAAAATTTAAATAATACTATCTTATCCCCTAACGGTTGTTAGAAAATTCAAGTGAGCTGATATATTAATATATTAAAATATTCTGACAACTACAAAGTACTATAGGATGTATAAGGTATTAAAATTATGATACAACACTGAACTTATTACAACCCACAAGTGGCTCACAGACTACTGGGGAGACAAATATGAAACAAATAATTAAAATATATCATGTGAAAAAAAATAACCAACATATGAACAAAAAATGGTTTAACTTGGTATATACTTTTAGTATAATTAGTAAACCAGAAGCCAAACTAGTCAAATTAAGATTTTCAAATTTTATTTTTGCAAAATTGTCATAAAAAAGTTTACTGAAATGAAGTTTTGCACAATATCTGTTTATGAAACATTGTATTTACCTCCACTAACAAATGAATTTTATTTCACACAGTTACCTAAAAATATTTTTAAAATACACCAAGAAGAGGCCTTTTAAAAAATGAATTTGAAATGCTAAAAAGTCATAAAAGGTGAAAAGAATGTTTTTGTTTTTGTTTTGAGACAGGGTCTTGCTCTGTCACCCAGGCTGGAGTGCAGTCGCGTCATCAAGTTTCACTGCAGCCTTGATGTACTGAGCCTAGGGCTCAAGCAATCCTCCCATCTCAGCCTCCTGTGTAGCCAGGACTACAGGTGCACATCACTACGTCTGGCTAATTTTTGGATTTTTTGTAGAGATGGGGTTTCACCACATTACCCAAGTTGGTCTCAAACTCCTGGGCTCAAGCGATCTGCCTGCTTCTGCCTCCCAAAATGCTGGGATTCAGGCCTGAGCCAGGCCAAGAATGTTATTTTTTTAAAAAATAGCTGCCGGGCCATTTAAAAAAAAATTGCTCCTTTCTTGAGGAGCAATTGGCAGTGTTTACCAAAGGAACAAACAAATGTTCATGCCTTTTGATCTGGTTAATTCCACTACAAGAAACATATGCTGAGGAAATTATCATAGATCCACCCAAAGGCTTCTGTATGATAATCACCATTATTACCAATAAAAATAAAAATGAAATGATCTAATGTTTAGATCATTAAACATGATTTAAAAATTAAACAGGAAATTGAGTAATTATGGTACATTCATATAAATATGATAAAGCTATTAAAAATCACATTTTCAAACAATCGTTTAAAACAGTAACTTAATTTTCTCAGTCAATAAATATTATGTGGCATCATTCTAGATTCTGAGGACATAGCACTGACCAAAACAAAGTTTCTTCCTTTGTGGAGCATTACAAAGTAGTCAAGGGATAAAGTGCTTGATAAAATATTATATTAAAAAAGCAACAATCAAAACTATTAGTATGGAGCTTGACATCAGCAAAATGGTGGAACAGGCTGCTACAATTTTTCTTTCCCCATGTAAACACAGACAAACAAGCCAAAACTGCCAGAATAACAACAAGAAACAAAAAGACAAATATTGTATGATTCCATTATATAAAATATCCACAACAGGCAAATCCATAGAAACAGAAAGTAGATTAGAGGCAACCAGGAGCTAGAGGAAGAGATGACTGATGAATTTAATGGTTACAAAGTTCCTGTTTGAGGCGATTAAAAAGTTTTGGAAATAGTCAGTGGTGATGGTTGCACAACTTTGTATATGTAACTAATGCCACTGAGTTATACAATTAAAAATAGCTAAAATGGCAAATTTTATGTTATATATGTTTAACCACAATAATTTAAAAGAAAAGTAAATCACTACAATACCTTCCCCCCTAAAAAAATAAAGGAGCATTATGAACAACTCTATCTCCACGGATTTTATAATTTGGATGAAATGGATCAACTCCTTGAAACGCACAATCCAAAAATCAAAAAAGGAGAAAGAGGTCATCTGAATAGGGCTATATCTATAAAAAAAATTTGAATCAATAATTAATAACCTTCCAAAATAGAAAGCCCCAGACCCAGATGGTTTCACTGGTGAATTTTACCAAACATTTAAGGAAAAAAAAAAATGATAACACTTCTCTACAATCTCTTCCAGAAAATGGAAGCAGAGAGAACATTTCCTAATTCATTCTATGAGGCCAAAATTACCCTAATACCAAAACAAGGCAAAGACATTACAAGAAAGGAAACTTATAAACCACTATCTGTCATGAACACAGACGCGAAAACCCTCAATAAAATATTATCAAATCAAATCCAACAATATATAAAAAGAATTATTTACCACAACCAATTGGGATTCATTCCAGGTATACAAGCTTGGTTTAACAACCCAAAATCAATTAATAAAATCCTTCACATCAACAAGCTAAAGAAGAAAAATTGTTATGACCATACCAATAAATGCAGAAAAAGCACTTGACAATCCAACATTAATTTATGATAAAAACTTTCAGCAAACTAGGAATACAGGAGAACTTCCTCAATTTGATAGAGCATCTACAAAAAAAGTTTCACCTAATATCATACTTAGTGATGAGAAACTATATGCTTTCCTCCAAAAACCAGGAACAAGTGTGGACTCCTCCTCCCATCACCATTCTTATTCAAAATTGTACCTGAAGTCCTAGCTGATGCAGTAAGACAAAAAAAGGAAATAAAAGGTAAACTGATTGAGAAGGATGAAATAAAACTATCTTGGTTCGAGTAGAAGAAAAAAAAATAAAACTGTCTTTGTTCACCGATGACATGACTGTCTATGTAGAAAATCTCAAAGAATCAACAACAAAAAAAATCTGAAACAAATAAGCAAATATAGTAAGACTGCAGGATACAAAGTTAACATACAAGGCCAGCACGGTGGCTCACACCTGTAATCCCAGCACTTTTGGAGGCCCAGACTGGTGGATCACCCAAGGACAAGAGTTTGAGACCAGCCTGGCCAACATGGTGAAACTCCATCTCTACCAAAAATACAAAAATTAGCCAGGTGTGGTGGTGCGCACTTGTAGTCCCAGCTACTCAGTGGACTGAGGCACGATAGCACCACTGTACTCCAGCCTGTGCAACAGTAAGACTCTCTCTCAAAAAACAAACAAACAAATAAAAACAAAGTTAACATACAAAAGTCAAAAGTCAAGTGCTTTCCTATATACCAACAATGAACAATTGGAATTTGAAACTGAAAAACACAATACAATTTAGGTTAGCACCCCCTGCTAAAAAAGAAAACTAAGAAATGCATAGGCATAACTCTAACAAAATATGTATGAATATGTATGAAATCTTTGTGAAGAAAACTACAGAAAGCCAATGGAAGCAATCAAAGAAGATCTAAATGAAATTCCATGTTCATAGATAGGAAGGCTCAATATTGTTAAGTTGTCAGTTCTTCCCAACTTGATCTACAGATTCAATGCAAACTCAACTAAAATTTCAGCAAGTTATTTTGAGGATATAGACAAACTGACTCTAAAGTTACATGGCTGGGCATGGTGGCTTATGCCTGTAATCCCACCACTTTAGGAGGCCAAAGTGGGAGGATTGCTCGAGCCCAGGAGTTCAAGACCAGCCTGGGCAATTAAAAAAAAAAAAAAAAAAAAAGCTGGGCATAGCGGCATGCACCTGTGGACCCAGCTACTAAGGAAGCTGAGGTAAGAGGATCACTTGAACTCAGGAGGTGGAGGCTATAGTGAGTCGTGTTCACACCACTGCACTCCAGCCTGGATAACAGAGCAAGACTCTGTCTCCAAAAAAAAAGATAGAAAATCTAGGTGACCTTGGATTTGATGGTAACTTTTTGGATACAACACCAAAAGTACAATCCATAGGTGAAAAAAAGACTGATCAGTTGTACTAATTAAAAACTTCTGGCTGGGTGTGGTGGCTCATGCCTGTAATCCCAGCACTTTGGGAGGCTGAGGTGAGTGGATCACCTGAGGTCGGGAGTTCGAGACCAGCCTGGCCAACATGGAGAAACCCCATCTTTCTACTAAAAATACAAAATTAGCCAGGCGTGGTGGTGCATGCCTGTAATCCCAGCTACTTGGGAGGCCGAAGCAGGAGAATCGCCTGAACCCGGGAGGCAGAGGCTGCGGTAAGCCGAGATTGCACCATTGCACTCCAGCCTGGTCAACAAGAGCAAAACTCGGTCTCAAAAAAACTTCTGCTCTGCTCTGGGAGACACTGTTAAAAGAATAAGAAGATAACTACTGACTGAGAAAAAATCTTTGTAAGACACATATCTGATAAGGGACTGGTATCCAAAATATACAAAGAACTCCTAAAATTCAACAATAAGGAAACAAACAACCCAATTAAAACCTGGGCAAAAAAATCTGAAGATACTCAACCAAAGAAAACATACAGATGGTAAACAAGTATATATAATGATGCTCAACATCACATGTCATTAGGGAATAACGAATTAAAACAGCAATGAGATACCACTGCACACCTAATGGAATGGCTAAAATCCAAAACACTGACAACACCAAGCCGGGAAAGATGTGAAGCAACAGCAATTCTCATTGATTGCTGGTGGGAATTCAAATGGTGCAGCCACTTTGGAAGACAGTTTGGCAGTGTCTCACAAAGCTAAACATAGGCTTATCACAGTCATGCTCCTATGTATTTACCTGAGTTGAAAAATTGTGTCCATATAAAAATCTGCACATAAACGTATATAGCAGCTTTATTCAAAATTGCCCCAAACTGGAAGCAATCAAGATGTCTTTCAAAAGGTGAATGGCACCAGACAATGGAATATTATTCAGTGCTACAAAGAAAAGAGCCATCAAGTCATGAAGAGACATAGAGGAAGCTTAAATGAATATTACTAAGGGAAAGAAGCAAACTGAAAAGGTTACATATTATGTGATTCCAAGAAATGACATTCTGGAAAAGGCCCAACTACAGACACAGCAAAAAGATCAGTGGTTGCCAGCGGGAGGAAGGAGAAGATGGGTATGAATAGGTGAAGCACAGAGCAAGAACAACTGTAGGGCAGTGAAACTATTCTGTACAATACTGTAGTGGTAGACACAGGACATTATGCTTTTGTCAAAACCCACAGAACTGTATAAAACAAAAAATGAATCCTGGTGTAATCTATGTAAATTAGTTAATAAAAAATCTATCAATATTGATTTGCCACTATAACAAATGTACCACACTGACACAAGGTGTTTTTAGGGGAAACAGGCCAGGTATGGTGATTCACACCTGTAATCCCAGTGCTTTGGGAGGCCAAGGCAGGAGAATCCCTTCAGACCAGCAGTTCAATATAGTGAGACCCAGTCTCTACAAGAAAAGGTGTGGTGTGTGCCTGTACACCCAGCTACTTGGGAGGCTGGGGGAAGGAAGATCTCTTCAGACCACGAGTTCAAGGCTGCAGTGAGCTGACTGTACAACTACACTCCAGCCTGGGCAACAGAGCAAGACCCAGTCTCTAAAATTAATAATAAGTAAATAAAACAAGCCTATTAAAAATATATGGAAAACTATTTAGGGGAGAGGGAGTATATGGGAATCTCCTGTACCTTCCATATAATTTTTCTGTAAACCTGAACTGCTCTAAAATGTAAAGTCTACTCCAATTTCATATATATATATATATATACACGTACATATATATAAACTAAATCCACATTCTTTCTTTTAAGGTCAAATTTAGCAACTGCTCACCACGGGTGACCTTTCCATATTTAGACAGTGGAAAAAAATATTTCTGCGCTCAGCTTACTTCCAGGTGCCAGGCTTCCAGGGGCCGAAAATACAGTAGTGAATAAGACAGAAAGGCCCCTGCTCCCACAGAGCCTACATTTTAAAGGAGAGAGGTAAGAAATCATATATATCAACATACAATTTCAGATTGACACTAAAAGTATTATTTAAAAAAAAAAAAAAAGGAAAAATAGGGGAATGTGATAAAGAAGGACTTGGGGAAAGAGGCTGCTTTGGGACAGGTGGTGGGGAAGGCCCAAGTGAAGTGTTACAGCTGAGACCTATGTGACAAGAAAGCCTGTCACCAGATGATCTGGGGGGAGTGCTCTCCTGCTCATGGAACAGCCAGTACAAAGCTCCTAAGAAAAGTTGAATGCCTTCAAAGAACAAAAAGACGGTGACTGCAGCAGTTCTGAGCCTACACCTCAGAAGGGTTTGCGATTATCTAGAGGATCTCTCGGCCTCTACCTTTGCCTTGAGAAGAACATGACTAGGTTCGCTTGCTGGTCCCTGGAGGATGAGAGACCCGTGGAGCAGAGGCAACCAAGTCCAACCCCAATCAGTTAACCAATGACCTGCACATCCAGAGAGCAAGTAATTGCCACTGTAAATCAAAGACCGGAAATCTTTCTCTGTAAAAGACCAAATAATAACATCTTAGACTTTGCAGGCCATATAGTTTCTGTCTCAGCTATTTAATTCTGCCACTGTAATGTGAAAATAACCATGGACAGCATGTAAATAAATGGACATGGCTGTGTTCCAATGAAACTTAAATTACAGAAACTGACATTTAAATTTCACATAATTTTTTCTTTTTTTGTTTTCTTTTTTACTCTATCCCTGTGGACTAGTCTGTTCTCGCATTGCTATAAAGAACTACCTAAGACTGAGTAATTTATAAATAAAAGAGGTTTAACTGACTCACAGTTCTGCAGGATGTACAGGAAGCGTTTCTGAGAGGCCTCAGGAAACTTACAACCATGGCAGAAGGCAAAGGTGAAGTTGGCACATCATCTTACATGGCCAGAGAAGGAGGAAGAGAGCAAAGGGGGAGGGTGCTACACATATTTTTTTTTTTTTTTTTTTTTTTTTGAGATGGAGTCTCACTGTGTCACCCAGGCTGGAGTGCAGTGGTGAGATCTCAGCTCACTGCAACCTCTGCCTCCTGGGTTCAAGTGATTCTCTTGCCTCAGCTTCCCAAGGAGCTGGGATTACAGGTGCCTGCCACCACACCCAACTAATTTTTGTATTTTTAGTAGAGATGGGGTTTCACCATGTTGGCCAGGCTGGCCTTGAACTCCTGACCTCAGGTGATCTAACTGCCTCGGCCTCCCAAAGTGCTGGGATTACATGCTGAGCTGCCGCGTCCGGCCGGTGCTACACACTTTTAAACAACCAGATCTCAGGCAGGGAGTGGTGGCCCACACCTGTAATCCCAGCACTTTGGGAGGCCGAGGTGGGCAGATCACTTGAGGCCAGGAGTTCAAGACCAGCCTGGCCAACATGGTGAAACCCCATCTCTATTAAAAAAATGCTGGGCGTGGTGGCGTGTGCCTGTAATTCTAGCTACTTGGGAGGCTGAGGCAGAAGAACTACTTGAACCCAGGAGGCAGAGGTTGCAGTGATCTGACATTACACCATTGCCCTCCGGCCTGGGCGACGGAGTGAGACTCTGTCTCAAAACAAATAAAATTACATTAAAATAAACAACCAGCTCTGAGAACTTACTCATTATCACAAGAACAGCAAGGGGGAAATCCCCCACTATGATCTAATCACTTCCCACCATGCCTCTTCTCCAACACTGGGAATGACAATTCAACATGAGATTTGGTCAGGGACACAAATCCAAACTGTATCACCTTGCCAAAGCAAGGCCTCAAAAAATTGGCGAAAACCTCAAAGCTGGGCCGGGCGCAGTGGCTCAGACATGTAATCCCAGCACTTTCGGAAGCTGAGGTGGGAGGACTGCTTGAGTCCACGAGTTCAAGACCAGCCTGGGCAACATGCTGAGAACCCCCCCCATCCCTATAAAAAAATATAAAAATCAGCCGGGCTTGGTGGCACACACCTGTGGTCTCAGCTACTCAGGAGGCTGAGGCAGGAGGATCTTGAGCCCAGGAGGCTAAGGCTGCAGTGAGCTGTGTTCATGCCACTGAACTCTAACCTGGGTGACAGAGTAAGACCCTGTCTCAAAAATAAAACAAAAAGTCAGAGTTGCTCCTTTCCATGAAAATATTTATTTATTTTTGTTTGTAGAGATGGTGTCTTACTATGTTGCTCAGGCAGGAGCACAGTAGCACAATCTCGGCTTACTGCAGTGCCAGCTTCCCAGACTTAAGCAATCCTCCCACCTCAGCCTCTGAGTAGCTGGGACTATGAACATGCGCCACCATGCCCAGCTAAGTGGTTTTTTTGTTTTTTTTGTTTGTTTGTTTCTTTTTTGGTAAAGATGGGGTTTCACTATGTTGCCCAGGTTGGTCTTGAACTCCTGGACTCAAGTGATCCTACCGCCTCAGCCTCCCAAATTGCTGGGATTACAGGCATAAGCCACCACACCCAGCCCCATGGAAATCTTAGTAAAAGGCAAAAGATTTATGCAATCCGAAGGGAAACCAGAGTATGAATTTCATATAATTTTCATGTTGTTGTGAAACATTAATTTTTAAAAACCAATTGAAAATGTAAAAGCCATTATTAAATTACAGCCCACACAAAAACAGGTGGAGTTTGCTGCTCTCATTTTAAGCCAGCAAATTTGGGGACAGTTTGTTACAAGACATTTTTGTAGAAATAGTTACACAATACACACTGGTTACCTGATACAGGCTCTTCAGAGAAGTGGGTAGGGTGCTATATTTAGGGACATACATATAAGACACTGAAAGGAGTCTAGATTTTCTATTATGTGCAATGGACATGATATAATCTGATTCACATTTTTAAAAATGTACTCTGGTTGCAGTCTGGAGAATGAATTATAATGGAGCAAGAGTGTTAGGAGATGACAGTGGCTTAGATTTGTATTTGCGTGATAGAGATACAATATATATATTTTTAAAATATGTTTCTTGTTAAATACTAGGAACAGCAGTTCTCAAACTTTTTGGTCTCAGGACCCCCTTAAACTCTTAAAAATTATTGAGGACTGGCTGGGTATGGTAGCTAACACCTGTAAACTCAGCACTTTGGGAGGCCAAGGCAGGAGGATCACTTGAGCTCAAGAGTTCAGGCCGGGCACAGTGGCTCATGCCTATAATCCCAGCACTTTGAGAGGTCGAGGCGGGCAGATCACAAGGTCAGGAGTTTGAGACCAGCCTGGCCAATATGGTGAAACCCCATCTCTACTAAAAACACAAAAATTAGCCGGGTGTGGTGACATGCACCTGTAGTCCCAGCTACTCGGGAGGCTGAGGCAGAAGAATCGCTTGAACCCGGGAGGCAGAGGTTGCAGTGAGCCGAGATCACGCCACTGCACTCCAGCCTGGGCAGCAGAGCGAGACTCCATCTCAAAAAAAAAAAAAAAAAAAAAAAAAGAGTTCAAGACCAGTTGGGCAACATGATGAAACACTATCTCTACAAAAACTACAAAAATTAACTAGGTATGGTGGCATAAGCCTGTAGTCCCAGCTACCAGCGAGGCTCGGGCAGGAGAATCACTTGAACACAGGAGGCAGAGGCTGCAGTGAGCTGAGATTGAGCCATTGCACTCCAGCCTGGGCAACGAGAGTAAAACCCTGTCTCGAAAAAAAAAAATTATTGAGGACTCCAAACAGCTTTGAAAAATGTATGTGGATTATAGTTATTGATATCTACTATATTAAAATTAAAACTGAGGAAAAATTTAGGTGCTCATTTAGCTTGGACGCGGTGGCTCACGTCTGTAATTCCAGCACTTTGGGAGGCCGAGGCAGGCAGATCACTTGAGGTCAGAGGTTCGAGACCAGCCTGGCCAACATGGTGAAATCCTGTCTCTACTGAAAATACAAAAATTAGCCGGGTGTGGTGGCAGGCGCCTGTAATCCCAGCTACTCATAAGGCTGAGGCAGGAGAATTGCTTGAACCCGGGAGGTGGAGGTTCTAGTGAGCCAGGACGATGTCACTATACTCCAGCCTGGGAACAGAGCAAGACTCTGTCTCATAAATAAATAAATACTCATTTAAAAATAAATAAACCCATTACAGGTTAACATATTTCTCATAAATAATAACTATATTTTCAAAAATAAAAAAAGTGAGAAACGGTACTTCGTAATTTTTAAAAATCTCTTTAATGTCTATTTAATAGAAGACAACGTCTGTTCTACATCAGTCTGTTGCAATGTCACATGTCCTGTAGGCCTCAAGAAAACTCCACTGTGCTCTCATGAAAGAATGTGAGTAAAAGGCAAATAATGTCCTAATATTATTACAAAACTAGGCTTGACCTTAAGGATAACTGAAAAGGATCTTGGGGTCCCAGGAGTCCCCAAATTATACTTTGAAAAGTGCTGGCAGCATAGCTTACTTTTTTTTATTTTTTATTGAGACAGGATCTCATTTCATTGCCCAGGCTGGAATGCAGTGGCATGATCTCAGGCTCACTGCAATCTCTGCCTCCCAGGCTCAAGCAGTCCTCCCACCTTAGCCTCTCAAGTAGTTGGGAGTACAGGGGCATGTCACTATGCTGGCTAATTTTGTATTTTGTAGAGATGGGGTTTCACCATGTTGCCTAGGCTGCTCTCCCACCTTGGCCTCCCAAAGTGCTGGGATTACAGGCGTGAGCCACCATGCCCGGCCCATAATAGCTCACTGTTAAATGCTAGACTGTAAGTGATTTTGAAGAATTCTGACGTAAGTTATTCTATCTTCTATATTATAAAGAAATAAAGAGACTCGTCCAAAGCCAAACAATAAGGCAGCAATAAACATTAGCTGGGCATGGTGGTGTACACACCCACAGTCCCAGCTACTCAGGGGGCTGACATCAGAGGATTGCTTAAGCCCAGGAATTTGAGGCTGCAGTTTGCTATGATCGTGTCTGTGAATAGCCACTGCACTCCAGCCTGGACAACATAGCAAGACTCTGTTCCAAAAAAAAAAAAAAGCCTCTCTATAAAAACAAAGACACTTTCCTTTCAGGTCTTTGTACAGTTATAAAAATCAATATTCAATACTCACTGATTCTGCTCCCAAATAGGCAAAGCAATCCTGAAAGACTGCAAAAAGAACTAGGCTTGAGGCATCACACTACCTGACTTCAAAATATACCACAGAGCTATAGAAACTAAAACAGCATGGTGCTGGTATGAAACAGACACAAAGATCAATGGAAGAGAATAGAGAATTCAGAAACAAATCTGCAGATTTACAGCCAACTAATTTCTGACAAAAGTGCCAAGAACAGGCCGGGTGCGGTGGCTCACGCCTGTAATCCCAGCACTTTGGGAGGCCGAGGCGGGCGGATCACAAGGTCAGGAGATCGAGACCATCCTGGCTAACAAGGTGAAACCCCATCTCTACTAAAAATACAAAAATTAGCCGGGCGAGGTGGCAGGCGCCTGTAGTCCCAGCTACGCGGGAGGCTGAGGCAGGAGAATGGCGTGAACCCCGGGGGGCGGAGCCTGCAGTGAGCCGAGATCGCGCCACTGCACTCCAGCCTGGGTGAAAGAGCGAGACTCCGTCTCAAAAAAAAAAAAAAAAAAAAAAAGTGCCAAGAACATACAATGGGGAAAGGACAGTCTCTTCAATGCATGGTGCTGGGAAAAAGGATTTCCATATGCAGAAGAATGAAACTGGACCCCTATCTCTCACCATATACAAAACTCAAATCAAAATAGATTAAAGACTTAAATCTAAGACCTGAAACTTGAAACTACTAGAAGAAAATAACTGGGGAAATTCAGGACAATCATCTGGGCAAAGGTTTCTTGAGTAAGACCTAAAGAGAATACACAGCCAAAGATAAACGGACAAATGGGATTACATCAATCTAAAAAGCTTCTGCACAGCAAAGGAAACAATCAACAAAATGCAGAGACTACCTACAGAATGAGAAAAATTATTTGTAAACTATTCATTTGACAAGGGTTTAATAATCAGCATATATAAAGAACTCAACTCAATGGCATAAAAAAACCCAAATAATCTGATTTTAATATTGGCAAAATATCAGAATAGACATTTCTCAAAAGACGACACATGTAAGTGGCCATAGGTATATTTAAAAATGCTCAACATTACAAGTCATCAGGGAAATGTAATTAAAACCACAGTGAGATATCTCACCTTAGTCAAAGTGGCTATTATCAAAAAGAGAGAAAATAGGAAATGCTAGCAAGGACTTGGCAAAAAGGCAATGCTTGTACTCTGTTAGTGGGAATGTAAATTAGTATAGCCACTATGGAAAACACTTTGAAGATTCCTCAAAAAACTAAAAATAGAATGACTATATGATCTAGCAATCCCACTACTGGGTATAAACCCAAAAGAAAGGAAATCAGTGTATTGAAGAGCTATCTACACTCCCATGTTTATTTCAGCACTATTCACAATGGCCAAGATTTGGAGGCAAGCTAAGTGTCCATCAATGGATGAATGCATAAAGAAAATGGTATATACACACAATGGGATATTATTCAGCCATAAATAAGAATAAAATCCTGTAATTTGCAGCAACATGGATGGAACCGGAGGATATGATGTTAAGTAAAATAAGCCAGGCACAGAAAAACAAATTGCATTCACATTTCTCACTCATATGTGGGAGCTAAAAAACTGATCTCATGGAGGTAGAGAATAGAATGGTGGTTACCAGAGGATGGAAAGGGTAGTGGCGGCAGTGGGGATGAAGAGTGATTGGCTAATAGGTACAAAAATACAGTTAGATAGTCCTAGTGTTCGACAGCACAAGAGGGCAACTGTAATTAAAAATAATTTATTGTATATTTCAAAATAGCTAAAAGGGAGGATCTGGAATGTTCCCAACACAAAGAAATGATACGTGGTTGAGATGATGGATATCCCCATTACCCAGATTTTATCATTCCACTTTTTTTTTGAGACAGGGTCTCACTCTGTCACCCAGGGTGGAGCAGTGGCACAATCATGGCTCAATGTAGCCTCAATCTCCTGGGCTCCAGTGATCCTCCTACCTCAGCCTGCAGAGTAGCTGGGACTACAGGCACGTGCTACCATACCTAGCTAAGTTTTGTATTTTTTTGTAGAGATGGGGTTTCATCATATTGCCCAGGCTGGTCTTGAAGACCTGAGTTCAAGCAACCCACCCACCTAAGCCTCTCAAAGTGCTGGGATTCAGGTGTGAGCCACTGCACCCAGCCTGATCATTACACATTGTATGCATGTATAAAAATATCACATGTACTCCATAAATGTGCATAACTATTATATAGCCATAATAATTAAAAATTAAAGTAATTAATTTTTTAAATAGCTAGCCAAGGTGACACATGCCTACAATCCCAGCTATGGGGAGGCTGAGGTGGCAGGATCACTTGAGCCCAGGAGTTCAAGACCAGCCTGGGGAACATAGCGAGATCCTGTCTCAAAAAATAAATATATCAAAAAAGCTTATGGATTCTGAAGCATTATACTTGATGTGGGATTTTCACCCCGTCTCCTGCTGCCCGTTTTCTCCCACCTGCAATTCATCTTCCACATTACCTCCAGAGCAACTGTTCTAAGCACAGATTTGATTTCATCACTCTCTTCCTTAAAATCCTTTGATGGTCTCCATTTTCTTCAGGATGAATTCACATTCCTTAGCACCACCCAGCAGGCAAGTCCTAAACTGGCCCCTGCCTGCCTCTTTGGCTTCATTCCCGTCACTCCAAAGATGCTGCAGCCCTTTAGAACTACTTTTGTTCTTAGAAGTTAATAATGTCTCATATCCATACCTTTACACCAATGGCATCTTTTCCTTAAAAAACAAAACAAACAAAAACACTCCCCTTCCTTTACTCACCCATCTCCTTCCAGACCAAGCTCAGGTATCACACCATCTGAGAAAGTGTGCCTGGCACCCATGCCTACCTCTTCAACTGCATTCATCACAACACATTTTAAGTTTGCCTACTTGCCTGTCCATCTCCCTGTCTGGACTATGAGTTCCTCCAGAGCAGAAAGCAACTTAAATAATATCTTTGTGTCTTTTTTTTTTTTTTTGGAGACAGAGTCTTACTCTGTTGCCCAGGCTGGAGTGCAGTAGCACGATCTCGGCTCACCGCAACCTCCACCTCCCAGATTCAAGTGATTCTCCTGCCTTAGCCTCCTGAGTAGCTGGGATTATAGGCACCTGCCACCGCACCCAACTAATTTTTGTATTTTTAGTAGAGACGAGGTTTCACCATGTTGGCCAGGCTAGTCTCAAACTCCTGACTTCAGGTGATCCACCCACCTCAGACTCCCAAAGTGTTGGGCTTATAGGCCTGAGCCACCATGCCCAGCCCTTTGTGTCTTTAGTCAGCAGTAGACAACCTGGCTAATATAGTTTGGCTGTGTCCCTACCCAAATCTCATTTTGAACTGTAGCTCCCATAATCCCCATGTGTCATGAGAGGGACCTGATGGGAGGTAACCGAATCATGGGAGTAGGCTTTTCCCATGCTGTTCCTGTGACAGTGAGTAAGTCTCACAAGATCTGATGGTTTTATAAAGGGCAGTTCCTCTGCACATGCTCTCTTGCCTGCCGCCATGCAAGATGTGCCTTTGCTCCTCCTTCCCCTTTCACCATGATTGTAAGGCATCCCCAGCCACGTGGAACTGCAAGTACATTAAACCTCTTTTTCGGTTTTTTTGTTTTTGTTTTTAAGACAGAGTCTCACTCTTGTCGCCCAGGCTGGAGTGCAATGACACGATCTTGGCTCACTGCAACCCCCACCTCCCAGGTTCAAGCAATTCTCCTGCCTCAGCCTCCCAAGTATCTGGGATTACAGGTGCCCACCACCACACTTGGCTAATTTTTGTATTTTTAGTAGAGACAGGGTTTCACCATGATGGCCAGGCTGGTCTTGAACTCCTGACCTGAGGTGATCCACCTGCCCCGGCCTCCCAAAGTGCTGAGATTACAGGCATGAGCCTAAACCTCTTTTTCTTTATAAACTACCCAGTCTCGCATATCTCTTCACAGCAGTATGAAAATGGACTAACACACTGGCCCAAAGTGAACACCTCCATAAGCCTGTCACATGAACAACTTCTGAAAATTTGCTTTAGAAGCTTTATCTAATTTGGAATTAATGAGAGACAGAAATGAAGTGAGAAAATGAAGGGGGTGGGAAGGTTTATCAAAGGAAAAAGAAAAACTAGAATCCTAAAAAATGAAGCAATTTTGGGAAGTAATCTTAAAAGTGGGCAATATGGTTTTTAGTCTGATTGTAGAATGAGTTTCACTCCCTGAATGAGTGTGACCTGACCTGGTCTTTCTGAAAGATCACTTTTTCCTGTGTAATTTAGTATGCATATGAATCACACACAGGCTGACTAATCAACTGCTAAAGATTCTGCATCTGTATCACAAGATGAGAACAATCTAAAGAACAGCAGAGGCCGGGCGCGGTGGCTCACGCTTGTAATCCCAGCACTTTGGGAGGCGGAGGCGGGCGGATCACGAGGTCAGGAGATCGAGACCCCGTCTCTACTAAAAATACAAAAATAAAATTAGCCGGGCGTGGTGGCGGGCGCCTGTAGTCCCAGCTACTCGGAGAGGCTGAGGCAGGAGAATGGCATGAACCCAGGAGGTGGAGCTTGCAGTGAGCCGAGATCGCGCCACTGCACGCCAGCCCGGGCGACAGAGCCAGACTCCGTCTCAAAAAAAAAAAAAAAAAAAAAGAACAGCAGAAATTTTAAAAAGATATATCATGAATATATATAATCTATTATAGTTACTCCTGTTATATTTTAGAAGGAACTAGAGGAAGCCTACATATATTAGTATACAGTACAAGCGATATTAAATAAAGGACTTGCTCGCTGATTTCATAGCAATCATAACAAAGCACACCGAGGTAAAGAAATCACTGTGAGTTCTTCTGTTCTGTATTTAAGGAAAGATTAAGAGGCATAAGCCCACAGGGTGGTCTCCTGTCCTGTCTTCATAAGAACTCTGGCCACATGGACAACAATCCTGAGATGGGACAGTTGGCACTTAATTAGCTGAATGCCTAGGACCAGGCTCTACGCAAGATGTCTTATATACATTAGGCACCTCACTTAAACTACTCTTCCTAAGTTCAGTCACAATCAGCAACAAAAATAAATTTTGATGCTTATAAGTATTCATTCAACAAATATTCACTGAAGAACTACAAGTAATGTCTGTGAGAGCAAATAAACTTGTCTATCTGACTGACTTTTGTATCCCAAGATGTTAGTGGAGTGCCTAGCACCTAATGGAACATAAGAACTAGAGGATTTTGCCTCTTAAGCCTCTTGAATCTGTCCATTTCTCTTCCTATGTCCTTCCACTGACCTAGTCCCAGGCCAGTCCTGTAGACTAACTGCCCTGCAGCCATTCTTGCCCCTTCTGATTCTGGATTTCTCAACTTCAGCACTATCGGCATTTTGGGCTGGATGATTCTTTGTTGTAGCGGCTGTGCCGTGCACTATAGGATGTTTGGCAGGATCCCTGGCTTCTACCCACTAAATGCCAGTAGCAGCAACCCCATGCCATGCCCCAGCTGTATCAATCAAAAATGTTTCTAGACATGTGGCAAAATCACAGCTAGCTAAGAACCACTGTCCTAGAGCTGACTTGACCTCCTCTGTCCTCGGCCTCAGCAATTCTTACCCTTTACAGTTGAACTCAAACAGCATCAAGCAAGAAAGCATCTCCCGGCTGGGCACAGTGGCTCACACCTGTAATCCCAGCACTTTGGGAGGCCGAAGTGGTTGGATCACCTGAGGTCTGGAATTCAAGACCAGCCTGGCCAACACAGTGAAACCCCATCTCTACTAAAAACTTAAAAAGTTGCTGGGCGTGGCAGTGCAAGCCTGTAATCCCAGCTACTCAGGAGGCTGTGGCAGGAGAATCACTTGAACCCAGGAGGTGGCGGTTGCAGTGAGCCGAGACAGTGGCCACTGCACTCCAGACTGGGTGGCAGAGCGAGACTCCGTCTCAAAAAAAAGAAAAAAAAAAAAGCAAGCATCTCCTGATCCCCTGCCACCAGACCAAACTGATTCTCACTGCTGGTCTCTTCCAAAATGATGCTCTATTTTTTTTGCAGCATTTCTCACAATAGTAATGAAGTGGCAGTTAACATCTGACTGCACCACCAGAATATAAGCTCCTTGTCAGCAGGAGCTGAATCTGCTTTGTTCACTGCTGGATCCCCAGGGGCCTGGTACAGTGCTCAAAAATTAACTAGCCACTGAATGAATGAGGCAGGCACTCTGCCAGGGCACAGGGATTTGAAGATAAGGAAGATTCCATCTTTGTGACCAGGATGCTGAGCACAGAAATAGCAAATAAGTTTCATCTCCCAGGCAAGCTCAATTAACTGGTAACCAAACTGAGAAGCTGTGCATGTAAAAATAAGTTTCTTCTGAGGCAGCAAAATACAAGATACCACATGCCAAAGTGAAGTGTTGGGCCAACATGCAAAGTTTCTTAAGGAACAGTTGCAGACTCATCCAAATCATGGTAGAAAGGTCCGGCAGGTGGCAATCAGAGGAGGTTTTCAGAGGCAGCTGGCATTCTGTGACTCCTGCTCCACCTCATTCAAGGAGGAGCAGTAGAAGTCTGTTTCCCACTTCCTTACGCCCAAGAAAAGGGCTCCACAAAATTACCAAGAGAACTCACTATGGGTCCATGAAGTTGGGTAGGTACCATGTCTGTGTAACACCTGAAAAATATAAAGTGCTGGCTGGCTAACTGCTCTGGGGACAAGAGAGACGTTGTCACTCTGCTGGAATCAGCCCACCCTCCCCTAGTCTGAGCAAAGGACGTGGACCACATACAACAGAGAACCAGCAGAAGGTCACCCTGGGCCTACTCATTGGGCAAAAGATGCTGAAATGAGAAGCTCCCATTATTATCAGATTCTTAGGATCTATGGAAGGAATAAGCAACCAAACGGAATGAAGAGGCATTTGGTCTCATCAGGGGAAAAGCAGGTGACCACTCGAGCACGGCGGTGGCTGTGGTCTCTGAAGGATGCCCCTTGAAAACACTCAAGAAAGAATAAGCTCTGACACCTGCACATCCCAGAGAGCTCCTGCACTCATTCAGGAAGAAGTTTCCTGTCCTCATTTCCTTCCTTTCTTCCATGTGCTCCAACACAGGAGGGATCAGAAACAGGTTACAGAGCAGAAAGAGAAGCATCAAGTGAGGAAAAGTGAGAAGACGCCCACTGTGGCCACCCTCCCTTCCTCCACTGCAGGCTTTCTGCCTGCAGCAGGCCTGTAATGGGAGAGGGAACTTAGGCTTTAAGTTCTGTTATGCTTTAGGACTGAAGACTCTAATTGCTGAATTCACATTCTGTTTTCTGTAGTGTGAAGTGACCACAGAAATCTCAGGCCCACCTGAATTTTCATCCAGGGGCAGGGGTGCAAGACAATAGAAAGAGCCAGTGGAAGATAAAGAATAAAGGGATTGGCTACACATCCCACAAGATGTGCTTATTCAACACGACAATTACAGCCAGCTGCCTACCCAGCATCACTTATCTATTCTTCTTCCATAAAGGAACTTACCCCTACATAACAAATATTTGGGAGAACAGTCCCGAGATTCAGAGGTAGGTCAGATTGGTCTAAAAGTAGCCCCTTTCTCCTTTCAAGAGATTTGCTTAAGAATGGCTCTATAAGCATAACTGGGACCAATACCAGGAAAGGACTGCTGAGGTCCTGGGTCCAGTTCTTCCTTCATCCTCTGACAGTCCTCTCAAAAGCTGGAGGAACACCAAACTGTTAGAGAAATTATTCTGAAACTATATCTGGGCTTGGGAATGGAAAAGTGCCATGATGAACAAGGCCGAGTCTTAGGAAGGCAGGGTGCCAGGTATGCGGTGTAGGCAGCTGGTAGGAAGTGTGGATCTAGAGCTTGTTGGAGAGGCAGCAGGCACGGTTAAGGCAAGGCACAGTGGCTTACGTCTGTAATCCCAGCACTTTGGGAGGCCAAGACGGGCAAATTGCTTGAGGTCAGGAGTTTGAGACCAGCCTGGCTAACATGGTGTAACCCCGTCTCTACTAAAAATACAAAAATTAGCCAGGTGTTGTGGTGGGTGCCTGTAATCCCAGCTACTCGGGAGGCTGACACAGGAATATCGCTTGAACCCAGGAGGTGGAGGTTGCAGTGAGCTGAGATTGCGCCACTGCACTCCAGCCTGGGCAACAGAACGAGACTCTGTCTCAAAAAAAAAAAAAAAAAAAAAGTCAGGTTAAGTTTTTCTCTCACAATGTGATAAAATTCATTAACAAAATAAACAATATTTAGATCTCAAGAGAAAGATCAAATGCAATTATTAAATCACCATATTAAGTTAAAGGTATATATTTGATCATTACTGAAAGATTTATAAGGGCACACGAGCTGTGTTTAATAAAGCTCCATATTAATATATCCATGCAAGAAAACAAGTTTCCCAGATAGATTAATTAACCAGATATTAAAAATAGAAACAACCCACTTTACACTTCTAGAGCAAGGTAAAGGGCTAACAGCTATCACAGACACAATGTCAACAGTAAAGCCAGGGAAAGGAAATGGGTTTTGACTGAAGCGAGTGTCTTCAAGACATCTGTTGTTCCAGCCCTTCTTTGGGTAACAGCCTCGTGATTATCTTCTGGGGCTCTCCTCTCAGTTCACGTGGTTCAGTTGAGACTGACAGCCCCACCCACTCCCCTATTTCTGGAGACGATCCCAGTGGTTAACAAGGGTATAACAAGGGCACTCATTCCTCTGGCTAGGCAGGCAGCCCTGGTCTAGTTGGCACTAATGAGAAAGAAAAGCTATCTTTCTGCTGCAGTTACTGAACTGGTAGAACAGAAGGTGGGGTTGCCAGCAGCAATCTTTGTTCTCATATGAGGAGAGCTTGCTGAGAAGTAAACTAAAAGAGGGGAAGGCAGAGGTGAGGAACAGGGACAAAAAGAGATTCTGATGACATCATTTGAGCACCTCGATCCACTCCTGCCAGAAATTTCACCATATATATATATTTTTGTTGTTGTTGTTGTTGTTAACCTTTTTGTTTTGTTTTGTTTTGTTTGAGACAGAGCCTCACTCTGTCGCCCAAGCCAGAGTGCAGTGGCACAATCTTGGCTCACTGCAACATCTGCCTCCAGGGTTCAAGCGATTCTCCTGCCTCAGCCTACCAAGTAGCTGGGACTACAGGCATGCACCACCACGCCCAATTAATTTTTGTATTTTTAGTAGAGACAGGGTTTCACCATGCTGGCCAGGCTGGTTTCGAACTCGCCTTGGCCTCCCAAAGTGCTGGGATTACACACGTGAGCCACCACACCTGGCCTCATCCTATATTTTTCAATTATCCCAGTAAATAAACTGGTTAATAAACTAGTTAATAAGCTAGGTCTGAGTTGGGAGTCTGTCACTTGCAACCTAGTGCTGTTAAATAATTCCAGCCGCAATTTTAAGCCACTAGTAATTCAAAAAGAAAAAGCGATCACAAACTTCTCTGACATTCCCAACTTTATGCTAAAATTACTCCCACCACTTCCTAAAATAAAATAATCTTTCCTTGTCTCTCTTCTGTTTAAACTCCTACTTGTCCATGTAGCCTCCCTAAAGCTCATGCCTCCTTGTAAAGGTGTCGGAACTGCCTCGAGGATGTTTCAGCCCACAACATTCTTCCGTCTTCTGACTTTCTAAGCAATTGTTGTGTACCAACTCAGGCATTCAATTGCTTATTCCCCTGTGTTGTTATTCAGTCCTCATACATACATCTCGGCCTCATCTCAACTAAACAATAGCCAGAGGCATGAGCTATAATTATTTGTATCTCTGACAGCATTTTCCACTGTATATTCTGAAGACAGCATCTTCCACTGTACAGTCTAACAACAGGTCTCAGGTTTTTAGAGAAAGTTACCAGAGCAGGAATGACTCTCAGAGCATGAAAATGTTCAAGTTATAATCAGATCAATCACATTTGAGAAATAAAAGGGAACTATAAACACTACATCAGAGCAGAAAATTTACGTTTACTTGAAATAAATTTGAAAGGATGTCAGTTAAGATCAACCCAATTAATCAATCCATTCATTCATGCATCCATCAAGTATTTATTCGCATCTACTGGGTACCAATCACTTTCTAGTGGCTAAGAATACAGCAGAGAATAAGACAAGGTCCCTACTTTGATAGTTAGCTGGACTATGTATCTCTCTCAAACCCCCCAAAAGAAAGAGACCCTTTAAAAAGGCTCTGTGTGACCACTGGCATCTCTAGTATAAAATCCATTACATTATAATTCATGCTTCTCATGTGAAGTATCCAATAAATGTATATTCACAAAACATTAAAGCTAAAATGAGGCTCTTAGAAATACAGTCTCATAGTTTGTAAACATTTTTTAAACAATGAAACCTTTCCCATCCCCTGAAAACAAGTCCACACAAAATAAGAGGGGCTACTCCCAACCCACAAGGCAGCTGGGAGTAACTCAGTTTGGGAACCACTGAGGATCACAATTTGTGCTGCACCTAGGAGCAGGCCAGACGGTCCCCACTCTCAGGCCAGGCCTCTTTCTAATTCATCTATTTGTTGCCTTTGGCCAAGAACACACTCAAATATATCTGTTTAATGAGTGAACTAATCAAATACAAAAATGATAACGAATTTCTTGAAATAAGGCCAGTATGAGACACTGGTCACCACTGAGGCTGAACACAACTTGAGCTAGACCCAGTTTTCAATTCTCCTTTTCACAGAAAATAACTCATTGATTCAAAATGGCAACAGAAAGCAGGAAAGCAAAAGGGAGCAGAGAGGTCTGGGAAAAATTACTATTCATTACGAGTAGTTTCTATGTGAACCTATTTTGCTTCCTTATGTAAGTTAATTCTTGGATATTTGTTTCCATACTTAGTGCACAAAGGAAGTGATACGTTATACATACACCATACCCCCACACACAGATACAGATACACACACACACATACACAGTAATCTACAATCCTCTATTAGTAATCCTGAAATCCAAAATGCTCTGAATACTGGAGGGGCTTTTAACTTTTTGTTTCTAATTTTTAATTTTTTTAATTTTATTTTTCTGATTCTTAATTTTTTTTTTTTTTTTCAAAACAGACCAGCACTACCTAGAGATCTTTTTGTACCTTATTTGGCAAGTAAACTTGACCTGCCCTGTACTTATTTGGTGGCAAAATGACTAAACTGACTTGAGGCTAGGTATAGTCTGTATTTTCCTGAGTGTGAAGAATTGCGGACTTGTATATAAACGGTTCGATTAAATAATGATGGCCCTGAAATAATAAATTTTAACTCAAAAACACGTTTTAAAATCTATACAGTAGCAACTAACAGAGAACAAATTATTTAAAAACCGGAAGTTTCTAAGCTAAAAAGAATCTTAAGAGCAGTCAATCTAGTAACCCCATTTGTGGAGCTAACTAATTTACAACAGACTGATACCTGCTACCTACAGCCCAAGGCAATGCATTTTTGTGACCACTAGTCCCCATTCTGAGGGCTCTCCCTGTAGGAGTTTTTTTTTTTTTTTTTTTTTTTGAGACTGGGTCTACCAGGCTGGAGTGCGTGGCACAATCATAGGCACCGCACCTCAAACTCCTGGGCTCAAGCAACACTCCTGCCACAGCCTCCTGAGTAGCTGGGACTACAGGCATGTGCCACCACACCTAGCTAACTTTTTTTATTTATGTATTTATTCTTGAGACAAGGTTTCACTCTGTCACCCAGACTGAAGTGCAGTGGTGCAATCACGGCTCATGCAGCCTCAACCACCAGGGCTCAAGTGATCCTCCCACCCCAGTCTCCCAAGCAGCTGGGACTACTCTACTTTTTTTGTAGAGAAAGAGTTTCGCCATGTTGCCCAGGCTGGTCTCAAACTCCTGAGCTCAAGCAATTCTCCTGCCTCGGCCTGCCAAAGTGCTCGGATTACAGGTGTGAGCCACCACGCCCAGCCTTTATTTTTATTTTTTTTTTGTAGAGACAGGGTTTCCTTTGTTTCCCAGGCTAGTCCAACTCCTGGCTTCAAGCAATCCTCCAGCCTTAGTCTCCCAAAGTCCTGGGATTACAGGTATGAGCCACCTCACCCAGCTTGTTTTGTTTGATACTTCCTTCGCTCAATTCTACTTCTCAAAGTTTGGATGAGTATAGAAAAGGCTTATCAAAATACAGCATCAAATACCTGTTATATTGAGAGGAGGAGGAGAAGATAATGAATTTACAGTTAACAATGACCTTCTGAGGGCCAGTCACGGTGGCTCGCACCTAAAATCCCAGCATTTTGGGAGGCCAAGGCAGGCGGATCACCTAAGGTCCAGAGTTTGAGACCAGCCTGGCCAACACGGTGAAACCCCGTCTCTACTAAAAATACAAAAAAATTAGTCTGGCGTGATGGTGGGCGCCTATAATCCCAGCTACTCCAGAGGGTGGGGCAGGGAAAATTACTTGAACCTGGAAGGTGGAGGTTGCAGTGAACCAAGATCACCCCATTGCACTCTAGCATGGGCAAGAGTGAGACTCTATCTCAAAACAAAAAACAAAAAAAAATGATCTTCTTAGTCCAAAAGCACTTACAATTAGTGAGCTTACAATCCATTACAATTAGTGAGATTATTAACAAGTTGGTAATATTAACTATATGATCAAAGTATTCTGATTCAAGGATATATTTCAAAATAAGGTTTAAGGACATAAAAGAGTTGATAATATAATAGCAGCAGTAGCCATGACCATTTAATGAGGGTCTGTTATGTAGTAGGAACTTTGTGAGGTGCTTTACATACAGGTCTTATTTAATCCTCATCATCAACCCTGCAAGAAAGGTATTCTGGCCTCCATTTCAAAGATGAGGAAGCTCAGGGCGGTTAAATATCCTTCCTAAGATCAGACAAGGAACAGCCTGGGCTGTTTGAGAAACCATAAAAAGGGGTGCTTAAGAGTACAGCTTAGGCCGGTCGTGGTGGCTCACGCCTGTAATCCCATGGGAGACCAAAGCGAGCAAATCACGAGGTCAGGAGTTCGAGACCAGTCTGGCCAACATAGTGAAACCCCATCTCTACTAAAAATACAAAAAATTAGCCGAGTGTGGTGGCACGCGCCTGTAATCCCAGCTACTCGGGAGGCTGAGACAGGAGAATCACGTGAACCCCGGGTGGCAGAGGTTGCAGTGAGCCGAGATTGCGCCATTGCACTACAGCTTGGGCAATAGTGTGAGACTCTGTCTCAAAAAAAAAAAAAAAAAAAAAAAAAAAAAAAAAAGCACAGCTCAGAGCCAGCCTGGCTTGGTTTGAAGCCCAGCTCTGCCACGAATTAGCTGGATTGTTATGCAAACGCCTCTATCACCTATAAAATGGGTATAATAACAGTACCTATCCCACAGGGGTGATGTTGTGAGGATTAAATCAGTTAATATATGTAAAGCAATTAAGAGAGTGCCTGATACCTGTTAAGACCAATATAAGTATTAGCTACTATTATGATCATTATCAACTGGAGCCAGCATTCAAGCCCAAATCTGCCTAATCATGCAGCTCCTCTTGTCCACTATGCCTTACAAGTTAACCACAGGCCAGCTGCCTTCACCTCTCATGACACCTGTTGGCACTGTCTGCCTCTCATTTCTCTTGTCTGTTTCAAACCTTATGATCTGTGGCCATTTCAGGACTGCAACAAAATGTCTCTCTTTTGGTAAACAGCCAAGCATGGAATGAAAGCAAAAAGAAAAGGATATAAAATGAAAAATTCAGGCCAGGTGCGGTGGCTTACACCTGTAATCCCAACACTTTGGGAGGCCAAGGCAGGCAGATCACTTGAGGTCAGGAGTTTGAGACCAGCCTGGCCAACACAGTGAAATTCCATCTCTACTAAAAATACAAAAATTAGCTGGGCATGGTGGTACACGCCGGTAGTCCCAGCTACTCGGGAGGCTGAGGCAGGAGAATTTCTTGAACCTGAGAGGTAGAGGTTGCAGTGAGCCAAGATCAAGCCACTGCACTCCAGCCTGAGCAACAGAGCAAGACTCTGTCTCAAAAAAATAAAATAAAATGAAAAACTCTAACACCTGATGCCTTTAAGTCACCTTCGCACTGCATGGGACTTAATAAACAGTTAACTCAAAATTAATCAAGGCCAAAAAAAATCACACAAAAGCAATAAGGCACCTAACTACACACAGATACATTAAGTTGCAACACATGAAACAAAGAGGAGCAAGTACTATACTATTAAGTATATATTCCACACTTACAAATCTGGAGCTTTCTCACCCTTATGGTAAGACATTTTTTCCCAGCCTCTAGAACCAAGAACTACTAAAAAAGTACATGCTCAGAATTCATGCCATATAATTTAGCCATTAAACAAACACTTGCACTGCATACTCTGGCAGCACCTGTGCTTGGGCCAGAGTTACAGTATTTACAGACAGCACCTTCTCTTATGGAGCTTACAATCCAGCATGGGTAAAGACTTCAAGCAAATGTGTACTGTGGCATTTCTAAAAACTACTCTGTTAATTTTAAAACCTTTTGTAACCTCCAACCAAAAAAAAAAAAAAGAACGAAAACTAAGGAACAGATTTCAAACCACTTGAAAATACAGCTTTCCTCCCCGTTGCTAAAAGTGGCTTTCTTAGGCCAGGTGCGGTAGCTCATGCCTGTAACCCCAGCACTTTAGGAAGCCAAGAAGGGAGGATCACTTGAGCCCAGGACTTCCAGACCAACCTGGGCAACATAGGGAGACTTCCGTCTCTATTTTTAAAAAAGGTGGGCGAGGGAGCAATATCTAAAATCACATACATGCCTTTTTCCAGTTCTGACTTGCTCATAGTCTCTGTACACGTTTACGATAAAGAATACTGTATTTGGCCGGGCGCGGTGGCTCACGCCTGTAATCCCAGCACTCTGGGACGCCGAAACAGGGCGATCGTCTGAGCTCAGGAGTTCGAGACCAGCCTGGGCAACATGGCAAAATCCCGTCTCTAATAATGAAAAAATACATACTGTATCGGGGCATCGCGGGGCACGGCGAGGGCAGTGCAGGGTCGAGGCGCCCGGTCCAGGCTGCGGCGCCGCTACTCACCTCTCCGAACTGGAAGGCGGAGACGATGGTGACAACGACGCCCACGAAGCACACGTAGAGCCCATACCTGTGGGACAGGCAGGTATAGGTCTGTCTCTGCAGGAGCTTGAATAGCATCACCCCTTCGCCGCCACGCCACGCCCCGAGGAGCCTGAGCCGCCGCCGCCGCCTCAGCGAGCCGCCATTCAGGGGCCCCGGTCGGGCCGCCGCGCGCAGGTCACAGCCTCCGGACGCTGCTCATTGCAGCTCCGGCGACGGACGCCCGCTCGGCTCCGCGCCGCGGCCGCCGCTTCCGGGAGCCGGGAGCCCACGCCCTCGGCGCGGCGGAGGCGGACCTGCGGCCGGCGAGGCGGCCGGCGCCGCCCGGGTCTGGCCGGGCGAGAGGCGGCGGCGGCGGTGGCGGCGGGGTCTCCAGCGCCACCTGGAGGACGGAGGGGCATAGAGGAGGTGCGCGCCCTCCCTACCTGCGCTTGCGCAGCGGGCCCTGAGGGCTGGGCTGGGAGTGGAGGAGCTGAGCTGAGCTAGGATCCGCTTACCGGTTGGGCAGGCGACCAAGAGAAAACTGCCCCCTGCGTCGAGACTGTGCCATAGACAGTACTATAATGCCATGAATATTTTTGTGACAAAACCTTCTCTGCACTTAGCATTCTCTGCAGGGTGCTAAAAGGAGATGCTGTATGTGGCTCCTTTCCTCCAACCCCCCAACTATATTGTTTGAAAGAGGAAACCTTTGGGTTAAATCTGCCAAAACCGAATTTCATTCATTCATTTATTCGTTAAATATGTAATTTGTGCCTGTTAGGTGGCATAGTGCTTGGTGTCAGACATTCAAAAATGAACTAGACCTGGCCACTGTTCTCAGAGAGTCTAGTAGGGGAGATAAACATGTAAACCACTAAATACAAGAGCTGTTATGATAGAAATCATGCGATGAACTGGAGCGGAACCAGCTCAGGGGTGGCCAGGTAATCCGACTTTGACACCAGGTTTTTCCCACGAGATCCTTTCCTTGGTGCCTCTGATTTACGAAAGGGAGATCTTTTTCTTAATCCCAATGCACCCTAGTTAATAAGATTTTTTTCCTAGTCACCCTGGGAAACAATACTTATCTAATGTTGCCATCATTCAAAGCATTTTTAAAAATATCTTGGGAACCAGCTTCAGGAAATACTCAAATTTGCACCCTCAATTTGATGGTCAGGTGGAATTAACAGACTTGCAAAAGGGGTTAGCTTCGCTCCAATCCAAGGCAAGGTTTTTACACTTTGCTGTCACTTCTTTTAATCCTTCTTTAAAAAAAGATGATTGGCCGGGCGCGGTGGCTCACGCTTGTAATCCCAGCACTTTGGGAGGCCGAGGCGGGCGGATCACGAGGTCAGGAGATCGAGACCACGGTGAAACCCCGTCTCTACTAAAAATACAAAAAATTAGCCGGGCGTGGTGGCGGGCGCCTGTAGTCCCAGCTACTCGGAGAGGCTGAGGCAGGAGAATGGCGTGAACCTGGGAGGCGGAGCTTGCAGTGAGCCGAGATTGCGCCACTGCACTCCAGCCTGGGCGACAGAGCAAGACTCCGTCTCAAAAAAAAAAAAAAAAAAAAGATGATTGATATATGCTATATGTACATGGCAAAAGATTATTGCAGTTGTACAAGACACATATAGTTCTGAGGTCTTTTCAAGCATGATAACAGATCTGAGGACTTAATCAGAAGGGGTAAAAAAGCATGGTAACAGATATAAAAACATCTGCCACTCAACAGGACTCTCAGGATAATGGCCAACATTTATGTAGCATCTACCATGTGCCCAGCTCATCTAATCCTCACAATAATCTTATAATGGAGATACCATTATTATCCCCATTCTACAGATCAAGAAACTGTGATGAAAAAAGTTAACTGTCTAACATCACACAAATAGTAAATGACAGAATCGAGATTTGAACCAGGTACTTAGGCTGTAGAACAGGGCCAAGATTAGGGGAAGGTATTTTGAAATGAGTCATGCAAGTTTGAAGTCAGATTCTGTCTTTGTTTATAGTTTTGATATTGGGGCTGGGTGCGGTGGCTCATGTATGTAATCCCAATACTTTGGGAGGTCAATGTGGGAGGATAGCTTGAGCCCAGGAGTCTGGGAGCCCAGCAGTTTGAGACATAGACCCTGTTCCTATTAAAATAAAAAAAATTTAAAACGTAAAATAAAACATAAAGTTTGGGTGCTTTGCTTTTCATGGATATTCTTCAGTAATGTTTTCTGTTTTTTTTGTTTTTTGGGGTTTTTTTTTTTTTTTGACACAGAGTCTTGCTCTGTTGCCCAGACTGGGTTGCAGTGGCGTGATCTCAGCTCACTGCAACCTCTGCCTCCTGGCTTCAAGCAATTCTCCTGACTCAGCCTCCTGAGTAGCTGGGATTACAGGCACATGCCACCACCCCCCGGCTAATTTTTGCATTTTTAGTAGAGATGGGGTTTCAGCATCTTGGCCAGGCTGGTCTTGAACTCCTGACCTCAACTGATTCACCTGCCTTGACCTCCCAAAGTGCTAGGATTACAAGCATGAGCCACTGCACCCAACCATTAATTTTGATTTTTTAAAAATATTGCATTAGGCTGGGCATGGTGGCTCACGCCTGTAATCCCAGCACTTTGGGAGGCCGAGGTGGATGGATCACCTGAGGTCAGGAGTCTGAGACCAGCCTGACCAACATGGAGAAACCCTATCTCTACTAAAAATATAAAATTAGCAGGGCGTGGTGGCACATGCCTGTAATCCCAGCTACTCAGGAAGCTGAGGCAGGAGAATCGCTTGAACCCAGGAGGCAGAGGTTGCGGTGAGCCGAGATCGCGCCATTGCACTCCAGCCTGGGCGACAACAGTGAAACTCCATCTAAAAAAAAAAAAAAATATATATATATATAGCATTAAAATATTATTCCTCTTGATTAGTCAGTTTTTTTGGAGTTCCCTCGGATTTTGCATCCAAGACAAGTGCCTCACTGTCCTCACTTTAGTCCTAGCCTTGCCTAGAACCTGTCCTTCTTAAAAAGTATGCTTTGTTGTAGTACGAATTACCCTTAAATTTTTTCCTTTATCTTTAGGCTCCAACTAGACAGCCTCAAGGGAAGTCAGGAGCATTGTCTAAGTCCTTTCTTCTAGAGAACTTGCTCTTGTTCACTCCCTTTTCCCCCTCCTCAGGCAGTATGGTTGAACTTGAGTAAAATAAATATGGGTGCAATACGATACACCTGTAGTAGCTACCTTATACAGTTAGGAGGGTTATGTAAAATAACACATGAAAATGCTCAAGTGCCTGGGACATTTTTAGTGTTGGAAAAACTTAAGAAAAGAACATTTAGCCTTGTTCTGAAAACAATGAGGTTTTCAGCAGGAGAATTAACTGATTAAATATGCACTTCAAGAACATTAGTAGTATGTAACTGCATAATTTGTGAAAATTATTTTTTTTAATTTTTTATAGAGACAGGGTCTCACTATGTTGCCCAGGCTGGTGTTGAACTCCTGGGCTCAAGCAATCCTCCCACTTTGGCCTCCCAACATGCTGGGAGCCCCCTCACCTGGCCTGGAAATGATTTTAAACTCTCCACATCTGAACAGTGGAAAGAATATGCAGTAGCATCCCATTTATCTGGAAATATTTTATCTGGCAACCTAAAAGAGCCAGAAAAGCCAAAAGATCAAAAAGGATTCCCGAGAACCCAATGAAACCCCTGAGTTTTGCTTTTAGAAGAACCCCACAGTCCCTCTCTCAAAATCTGATAAATATAATTCCGAGAAACTGTCATCTGGGTTCTCAGTCTATAGCAGATAAATAGATAAATAAAAAGCTCCCTTTCCTGCCTTTCTCCAAAACACGAAGTAACTAGAGAAAAAAATGAGATAGACAATTTTTTTTTAAAAAGTCAAATGAATTCTAAAAGTGTACTCATCTTCACATCAATGATGTAGATATCTCTAAGAGCAGAAAGATAGAGTGAAGGCAGCAGTACCTCCAAGTACAGTCAGTAGGCTAATATGGCATATAGTGGTGAGCACAATCTATGAGAAAAGTTTAAGTGATGGTTAGTGTTTATTCAGCATTTGTGAATGAATGCTTTGTGCTGGGCATTTTATTGGACATTGAGTTTATCTCGTAGTGACTTAGGTACCCCAATACTTGGGTACCGAGAAAGACATGTCCCTGCTTTTGTGGGATTTACACTCTGGAGGGGCATATATATATATTGGATTAGTATTGTGAGGGGCACTAACCTAGCCTGGGAGGTCAGGGATGGCTTCCTGGAGGAGGTGATGCTAAAGATTGAGCTGGAGGACTCAAGATGTGGGGTGGGAAGGGAACTATGTTCCAGGCAAGGCTGGCCACATGGAAGACCCTAATCTAAGGCAAGAAGGGCTGGAGATGCAATGAAATGGAACTACAGAGTCTGGCAGGATCTTAAAGGCCATAGCAAGAATGAAAGACCTTATCCTAAAGACAATGAAGAATTTTAATAAAGTCTAACAAATGACACAATCAGATAGTGAATTTCAAGAGTTATCATAACTGCGGTGTGGAAAATGTATTGGAGGGGGCCTGAGGAGTTGAAATGAGACCAGTGGTAGTAGAATTGCCAGATAAAATACCCAGTTAAATGTGAATTTCAGATAAGCAGCCACATACATTTAGCATAAGCAAATCCCATGCAATACTTAAAAAGCTTTATTTACTTGAAATTCACATATAACTGTGTGTCCTGTATTTTTAATTTTTAATTTTTTATTTTTTTTGAGACGGAGTTTCACTCTTATTACCCAGGCCAGAGTGCAATGGCGTGATCTTGGCTCACTGTCACCTCCACCTCTCGGGTTCAAGTGATTCTCATGCCTCAGCCTCCTGAGTAGCTCGGATTACAGGTGCCCACCACCACACCTGGCTAATTTTTTGTATTTTTAGTAGAGACGGAGTTTCACCATGTTGGCCAGGCTGGTCTTGAACTCCTGACCTCAGGTGATCCACCTGCCTCAGCCTCCCAAAATGTTGGCATTACAGGCGTGAGCCACCGTGCCCAGCTGTGTCCTGTATTTTTATTTGCCGCAGATGTTCTGAGCCACTCTTGACCAGGCATGGGAGTTCCTGTCCCTTGGCCCAAGCCAGTGCCTAGAAAGTGTATCTGAGTCAGGGATGAAGTATTAGCCTATATATACCCTTGTCCACAGATGTAAAACAACATTCTCCGGTTAATTTCATTAATATTAAAGCTGACCCTCATCTGCCTGTATCTTGCATGATCTTCTCAATTGGTTCAAAACTCAGGAGACAATGAGAATTCTTTTATGTATTGGACCCTAAAACATTTACGATCTTTGAGTCTCCCTTTGCTTAGCCAGGGTGAAAACTGAACATCCAAAGTAAACAATCTTTCTCAAACAGGGACCTCTTGTCCCAGGCCTACACATATTTTGTATATAGAGATAGTGTGCTTCAAAAGCCTCACCGTGAGCTCGTAAGAAAATTAAAGAGCTTTCAGTAGCTGATTAAAGTTAAAATACCTCCTGTTAAGTCTATATTAAGTCCTTGCTTTATTAATGATAAGAAGATAAAATGTTCATATTGTAAATGCTTTCCTTTTAAGCTCTAGGCTTGAAAACCTTGCTTGTTCCCAGGAAACATATTTTGATTTTATTCCCTCCCTTAGTGTATATTCATAGACATGTAAGCTGTAAGTGATCCTATTCCTTTCTTTAGTCTAAGAAAGCCAGACAGCCATAAAAAAGAATGAAATTATGTCCTTTGCAGCAACATGAATGGAGCTGGGTGCTATTATCCTAAGTGAACTCACTCAGAAACAGAAAGTCAAATGCTGCATGTTCTCATTTATAAGACATTGGGAGCTAAACAACAGGTACACATGGACATAAAAATGACAATATTAATAATAAAAACCAGGGACTCCAAAAAAGGTGACAGTTGGGGGGTGATGAGAGTTGAAAAATTACCTGTCAGGTACAATGTTCACTATTTGGGTAATGGGTACACTAGAAGCTCAATCTTTACTAGTATTTGGTATACCTATTTAACAAACATGCGTGTGTATCCCTTCAATCTGGAATAAAACTAAACATATTTTAAAAAGAAAGTGAGATGGCTTTTAATTTTTGCAAACTAGTGCAAACAAAAGTATTAAGTCATTTAACTGTTTCTGATAGAATTTCTTTTTCCTTTTTTTTTTTTTTTTTTTGAGATGGAGTCTCACTCTGATGCCCAGGCAGGAGTGCTTTGGCACGGTCTCTGCTCATTGCAACCTCTGCCTCCTTGGTTCAAGTGACTCTCCTGCCTCAGCTTCCCAAGTATCTGGGATTACAAGCACCTGCCACTGTGCCCAGCTAATTTTTGTATTTTTAGTAGAAATGGGGTTTCACCATGTTGGCCAGGCTGGTCTCGAACTTCTGGCTTCAGGTGATCTGCCTTCCTCGGCCTCCCAAAGTGCTGGGATTACAGGCATAAGCCACCGCACCCAGCCTCTGACAGAATATCAAGAGCCAAATCTATGGCCATACCACCCTGAAGGCACCCAGTTTCATCTGATCTCCTTAAAGCTAAGCAGGGTTGGGCCTGGTTAGTACTTGGATGGAAGAATTTCAAGAGCCAAAACATAACATGGCCCACTGTTAACTTTTTTGTGAGTTCAAATACATCATGTATATATAAAATACGTAATTTTCACATAAATGTAACCATACTTTGTCCTTTTTTTTTTTTTTTTTTTTTTGAGATGGAGCCTCGCCCTGTTACCCAGGCTGGAGCGCAATGGCACAGTTTTGGCTCACTGCAACCTCTACCTCCCAGGTTCAAGCAATTCTCCTGCCTCAGCCTCCCAAGTAGCTGGGATTACAGGCATGTGCCACCACGCCCAGTTGATTTTGTATTTTTAGTAGAAATGGGGTTTCACCATGTTAGCCAGGCTGGTCTCAAACTCTTGATCTCAGGTGATCCGCCCACCTCGGCCTCCCAAAGTCCTAGGGTTACAGGCATGAGCCACCGCACCAGGCCCAATCATACTTTATTCTGTTTATGTGATATTTACTTGTGGGTTTTTTTGTACATTTCATCCACTGGAATATAGGCAACATAAAGGCAAGAGACTTACACATCTTATCCAGAAATGTATCCCTAATCTTAGCATTGTGTCTTGCCAATAGAAACTAATTGATAAAAATGTATTACATGAATTAATATATTTTGCACTGATAAAAGTACCAACCATTGGCTGAAGTGGCTCACACCTGTAATACCTGCACTTTGGGAGGCCAAGGAGGGTGGATCACTTGAGCCCAGGAGTTCGAAATCAGCCTGGCCAACATGGCGAAACCACATTTCTACTAAAAATACAAAAATTAGCCAGGTGTGATGGTGTATGCCTGTAATCTCAGCTATGTGGGAGACTGAGGCAAGATAATTGCTCGAGCCTGGGAGGCAGAGGTTGCAGCGAGCCGAGATTGCGCCACTGCACTCCAGCCTGGGTGACAGAGAGGGACTCTGTTTCAAAAAAAAAAGTTCCAATCACAGAGTTGTATAAAGTTTTGATGAATTGAATTACAGTGTGTTATTAAAGGACAGTAGAGTATTATAGAGAATAACCCTACGTTTTGAGGTAGAGCTCATTTGGAAAACTTTGTAGTTTGGGATCATTTTTATATGGGGGAATATACTAGTGTCAACTTGGTTTTAAAACCTCTGTTATTTCTATTACTATTGACTCTGGTTGTTTGTTTGCTTCATTTTGTCTACTACTTCTTTGTATCTTTTCTCCCTTTGCCTAAATAACCTTTTCTTTTTTTAGAGACAGCGTCTCTCTGTCACCCTGGCTGGAGTGCAGTGGTACCGTCTTGGCTTACTGCAGCCTCGACCTCCTGGGCTCAAGCGATCCCCCCACTGCAGCCCCCAGAGTAGCTGGGATTACAGGCGTGCAGCATGATGCCTGGCTAATTTTTGTATTTTTTGTAGAGATGGGGTTTCGCCATGTTGTCCAGGCTGGTCTTGAACTCCTGAGCTCAGGCAATCCACCCATCTCGGCCTCCCAGAGTGCTGGGATTACAGGCATGAGCCACTGTGCCCAGCCTAAGTAATCTTTTCAAAAACCAGCTTCTGCCAGGCACGGTGGCTCACAATGGAATCTGGAAAAGAAGGCTGGCCCAGTGCCTCACGCCAGTAGCCCCAGAACCTTGGGACACCAAGGCAGGAGGATTGCTTGAGGTCATGAGTTCAATACCAGCCTGGGAAATATATCGAGATGCCGTCTCTACTAAAAATACAAAAAATGTGCTGGGCGTGGTGGCATGCACCTGTAGTCCCAGCTACTCAGGAGGCTGAGGTGGAAGAATCACCTGAACCTGGGAGGCAGAGGTTGCAGTGAGCCAAGATTGCACCACTGCACTCCAGCCTGGGCAACAGAGTGAGACTCCGTCTCAAAAAAAAACAAAAAACACCAAACAGATAAAAAAAAACCCAGCTTCCTATTTGGGTCATTCTCTCTAATGTTCTGTGGTTTTCTGTTCATTGATTTGTGCCTCCGTCTTTGTAATTTTCCCCCCTTATTCTGTTTGCTCTGTTGCTCTGTTGCTCTTGAACTCGTTTTTCAAATTCAATACTTAGCTCAATTTTTCCAATTTTATGGTTTTTTAATAAATGTTTTCCAAAGCATAAATGTCCCTCTAATTACTAATTTTATTGCATCCTATCAATATTGGCATGGAATGCAGGTGCACAATTGGGAGTTAGGGCACTGCAGTGGGTGTCAGGCCTGGTCACACAATGTACCCATCAGGAGGACCAAGGCAAGGAGGTCACCAGGCCTAGGCCAGGGTGACAAGGTTCTGAGATACTGTGATCTCTGGGTACACATGGCTGCTTCAGAGCACAGCTGATGTCCTCCCATACTGGTACCGTAACCCACCATGTGGCAGGAAGAAGAAAACACAAAAACCAAACAATGGAATCTGGAAAAGAAGGCTGGCCCAGTGGCTCATGCCAGTAGTCCCAGAACTTTGGAACACCAAGGCAGGAGGATTGCTTGAGGTCACGAGTTCAAGACCAGCCTGGGAAGCATATCGAGATCCCCATCTCTACAAAAATTTTTAAAGAAAGAAAGAAAGAAATTAGCCGGGCATGGTGGCCCATGCCTGTAGTACCAACTACTCAGTACTCAGGAGGCTGAGGCAGGAGAGTTTCCTGAGCCCAAGAGTTTGAGGCTGCAGTGAGCTGTGATTGTACCACTGCTCTCCAGCCTGGGTGACAGAGCAAGACCCTGTGAAAAAAAAACAAAACAAACAAAAAACCCAGGCACAATGCCTCATGCCTGTAATCCCAGCACACTTTGGGAGGCCAAGGTAGGAGGATCACTTGAGCCCAGGAGTTTGAGATCAGCCTGGGCAGCGTTGTGAGATCCCATCTCTAAAAAAAAAAAAAAAAGAAAGAAAAATAAATGGACACACTATGGGGTAGCCCTGATCCACAAAGAGCAGTAAAAAAAAATTCATGCAAAATAAATAAATATTTTTAAAAGGACAGAAGAAGGGAGGGAGAGAAAATCTGGAAAGGGTTGGGGGGTGGTGGTGGTGCCACCTTCTTCCTGCAGCATTCCTTCATCGCCCTCTAGTGGCAAAGCTTCACATCACACTCACTGCAAAAGAAACGCTTCAAAAGAAGTCCAATTCATTAAATTTGGAACTGAGAGGCAACAATTGATTATTGGCATATCCTTGAAGCCAGGGTTCTAGGTGTGGTTGAAGTTCTCCTAATCAGGTGAATTCACAGATTTCAACCTGGAAGTAAGCTACATGGAGAGAGAGAGGCAGTGCAAAGGGCGCCTGTTTTGGCTGGAGTGAGTCAAGGCAGGTGAGGTGCAGTTGGAAGCGGCTTCCTGCCTCTGTAGAAAGCATCCTGATCCTGCTCTTTCTGATCCCGGCAGCGTCCGTAGCTCCCTTAACAGCTTAGTTCAGTGGAGTATTAGGACCTGATCTTACAAATTCAACCTAGTATTCTCTTTCTAGAATATTGTCATAGGTAAAGGCTCTTTGTTCAGACCTCCTGAGGGCTTATGGGTAAGCCAACTTAATCCCTTTCTGTTTAAATCAGTGAATAGATTCTTTAATCTACAAATAATTACCCTGATCAAAATAAGGTAAGAGAACATAGCTTGTATAATAGTAAAACTCCTTGGAATTCATTGACTCTTCCTTCGTTGCCTAATACATTGTCCATTTTTGTAAAGTTTCAGGTTTGCTCAAAAAGAAAATATTCTCACCAACGGCTTTGGCTCATGCCTGTAATCCCAGTGCTTTGGGAGGCCAAGGTTGGAGGATCGCTTGAGCCCAGGAGTTTAAGACCAGCCTGGGCAACACCGTGAGACCCATCTCTATGAAAAGAAAAAAAATTAGCCGGGTGCAGTGGCTCACGCCTGTAATCCCAGCATTTTGGGAGGCCAAGGCGGGTGGATCACCTGAGATCAGGAGTTCGAGACCAGCCTGGCCAATATGGTGAAACCCCGTCTCTACTAAAAATATAAAAATTAGCCAGGCCTGGTGGCGCATGCCTGTAATCTGAGCTACTCAGGAGGCTGAGGTTTGAGAATCGCTTGAACCCGGGAGGTGGAGGTTGCAGTGAGCCGAGATTGTGCCGTTGTACTCTAGCCTGGGCGATAAGAGTGAGACTCCACCCCCCCCAAAAAAAATTAAATTAGCTAGGTGTGGTGGTACAGACTTGTAGTTCTAGCTACTTGGGAGGCTGAGGAGGGAGGCTCACTTGAGCTAAGAAGTTTGAGGTTACAATGAGCTATGATTGCACCACTGCACTCCATCCTTGGCAAAAGAGTAAGACAAAAGAAAAGAAAAAAGAAAAGAAGGAAGGGAGGAAGAAAGGAAGGAAGGAAGGTAGAGAGAGGGGGAAAAGAAAGAAAGAAAGAGAGAGAAAGAAACAAAGAGGCCAGGCACCGTGGCTCACACCTGTAATCCCAGCACTTTGGGAGGCCAAGGTGGGCGGATCACAAAGTCAGGAGGTCGAGACCATCCTGGCTAACATGGTGAAACCCCGTCTCTACTAAAAATACAAAAAATTAGCCGGGCTTGGTGGCGGGCGCGGTGGCAGGCACCTGTAGTCCCAGCTACTCGGGAGGCTGAGGCGGGAGAATGGCGTGAACCCGGGGAGGCGGAGCTTGCAGTGAGCCGAGATCACGCCACTGCACTCCAGCCTGGGCAACAGAGTGAGAATCCATCTCAAAAAAAAAAAAAAAAGAAAAGAGAGAGAGAAAGATAGAAAGAGAAAAAATTCTCTCCGTGTGTTTTTCTGTCTCTCTTGTCTCTCCTGTCTCCCTCTTAGTTCCTAATTTCTTCCCTGTTTAAGTTCTCACAAGCCTCAGGATCAATATGAAGTCCACCATGATATACTTTCTAGAATCTACCTATTTGCAAAACCTAACTCCTACCTTCATCTTTGTACCTGGTGTTTGAAAACTGGATCAATTTTCTGAACTCCAAGCATTTGGAACTTTCTTTAGTTTTCATCTCCTTAAAACCAAAGCTTCCAACCTCACTGGAAACAAACAAATAAGCAAACAAAACACCCAAAGCAGTGAGCACTCAATATATATATTTGATTATCCATAAATGCTGTTTCTCTAATTCATTGCAATGTCAAGTGCATAATTAAATAGGGAGACTTTTGCATTTTGCACAGTCTGCTTTCCAGAATACCGTCAGTGGTACTCTGATATTTTGCTATAATGCTTTGGCAGTGCTCTAGATGTATTAAACTTACTGTGACCAATCCCAGGAGCAGAGTAAAAGTCCAAGTGATGCCAACCAACAAGGAAATTTCAGAGCTAATTTATCCAAAGTGTAAACATCACAGTGAAAGAGTAATAACTGGTGCTTCTGACATTTTAGGCTAAAGGAACGAATAAATGAATGTGGCAAGAACCCCTAGATTATACCAAAAGAAGGGTGAATAATTATTAGGGTTAGTGTGAATAGAGAGAAGCTTATGAAAAGGAAAAAGATTTTCTGTTGTCTTTTCTTCTGTCATCAAGTTCAAACTAGCTGCAGGTTTATCTCAATTGCTCTACTGTGAGGTGCACGTAAAACAAAGATTCTAAAAGCTACATTATAAGTCCCTTCCAATGTGGACAGCCCTATTCCTTTCTAAGGCCTATATATCCTTTGGATTCTTAGTTTAAAGCGGCAACATTAAAATTTCGAATGAGATAAGGCAGGACTGGTTTTACCATTTTCACATCTTACTTCATATTAAGCTAGATTCAAAGTAAAGTCATTCTTCTTGGATTTATTTTCGTGTCACACAATATGCAGATTCACCACTAATTAATTTTGAGAATTCTGCTCTAGAAACATGCTTTTATATTAAGATAAATTTCTCTCAAATAAGGTTAAATAAACAAAAAATCATGGGTCAAAGCCTCATTGTCTGCTGAGCAATCATGTATATTGCTTTAATTATTCTTCCTCAGTTTCCTTGAAAATTCTCTATTTAACTTTATTGAGATTATAATTAAGATCCTATAAAATTAGGCTAGGTGTGGTGGCTCATGCCTGTAATCCCAGCACTTTGGGAGGCCAAGGCAGGTGGATCACAAAGTCATGAGTTTGAGACCTAGGCCAACATGGTGAAACCCCGTCTCTGTAAAAAAAATACACAAAATTAGCCAGGCATTGTGGCGTGGGCCTGTAATCCCAGCTACTCAGAAGGCTGAGGCAGGAGAATAGCTTAAACGCAGGAGGCGGAGGTTGCAGTGAACCAAGATCGTGCCACTATACTCCAGCCTGGGCGACAGAGCAAGACTTTGTCTCAAAACACACACACACACACACACACACACACACAAAACAAGATTTATAAAATTGACCCATTAGCTGGGTACAGTAACTCACATCTATATACCCAGTACTTTGGGAGGCCAAGGAGAGAAGATCATTTGAGCTCAGGAGTTCCAGACTAGCCTGGGCAACATAGTGAGACAAATTTCTACAAAAAAAAATTTTTTTTTAAATTAGCTGGGCATGTTGGCACACACCTGTAGTCCCAGCTACTTAGGAGGCTGAGGTGGGAGGATTGCTTAAGCCCAGCAGGTCGAGGCTGCAGTGAGCTGTGATCGTGACACTAGATTGTAATCCAGCCTGGGCAACAGAGTGAGACCCTGTCTCAAAATAAATAAAATAAAACAAACTCATTATAGGTGAACAGTGCCACTATATATGCATGCCATTTGTGTGCTTTCTTTGCTGAAAAGTCTTCTTCAAACTCTTTGCCCACTTTTTAAATTTGGTTAACCTTCAACAACCTGGCATCTACCCCTGCTTCTATTAAAACTAACCTCTGAAATAATGAAATGCAGTGGATATAGTGAATCCTAACTAACAAGTCCAGTAGTATATTTTGGTTTATCTTCTCCTTGACCCTCCTGCAGTATTGGATAATGTCCTCAATAACCTTTTCTTGAAATGTTGTCTTACTTTGGTGTCCAGGACAGAATACGTTTCTGATTTTTCTGGAAGATCTTTGATGACTTCCTTTTCTAGGTTGTAGTCTACCTCCTGCCCTTTCTAGGTGGTGGTTCAGTTCACATAGACTAGACCTCTGCCTTCTGCTTTTTTTTTTTTTTTTTAAATTTTTTTTGCACACAAAAAACAATAAACATTTTCTAAAAATACATACAAACAAAAAGATGCGTATCAAACATATTAGGAAGGTTGCACATGGGAAGTCGAGGAATAGAAATGGGGGGTGGGAGTTAAAATAAATGAGAGAGGGACTTTATATGGATCAGTGATAATAACTCAATCCTCTATTTGACAAAGAAGAGGGAGAAGGAAGAGGAAGAAAAAGAAAGTGGGATAAAGGATCAGAAAGGGAGGAAAATAGAAAAAATTAGAGTATGACTCCAGGGTAGACCTGTTTTGTTGTCACTGAGTTGGTTGGTTAGTTTGTCTGTTGTATTTTTCATGTTTCGCCAAGTTGGCCAGACTGGTCTCGAACTCCTAGCCCGAAGTGATCAACCCGCCTCGCCCCCCAGAGTGCCGGGACCACAGGCGTGAGCCACCACGTCCAGCCCCCACATTGCTTCTGGCCTCCGTGGTAGACCTCCCAGATGGAGCGGCCGGGCAGAGGCGCTCCTCACTTCTTCCCAGACATGGGGCGGCCGCTCTGCCCTCTGCTTTACTTCTACATTTTATTTCATGGCAACTATAATGTCTTCCAGAAAATTTCTAGATTAGGCCGGGCGCGGTGGCTCAAGCCTGTAATCCCAGCACTTTGGGAGGCCGAGGTGGGCGGATCACGAGGTCAGGAGATCGAGACCATCCTGGCTAACACGGTGAAACCCCGTCTCTACTAAAAATACAAAAAATTAGCCGGGTGTGTTGGCGGGCGCCTGTAGTCCCAGCTACTCGGGAGGCTGAGGCAGGAGAATGGCGTGAACCCGGGAGGCGGAGCTTGCAGTGAGCCGAGATCGCGCCACTGCACTCCAGCCTGGGGCACAGAGCAAGACTCCGTCTCAAAAAAAAAAAAAAAAAAGAAAATTTCTAGATTAGCCAGGTGTGGTGGTGGGTGTCTGTAGTCCCAGCTACTCAAGAGGCTGAGGCATGAGAATTTACTGAACCAGGGAGGCAGTTTGGAGTGAGCCAAGATTGCGCCACTGCACTCCAGCCTGGGGGACACAGTGAGACTCCATCTCAAAAAAAAAAAAAGGAGGAAAAAAAGAGAAAATTTATAGAAGGCAGTGAGATATCTGATGATGTCATCAAGAACTGGTGTAATGTGAGCATGGGGAGAGCTGGAGCCGTGGGAAGGAAACTAAATGACAGGCCCTACCATAGTGGAGGGATGCAGCACTGAGTAGGGATGCAGCTAGGCAGGAGAGAAACACCCCTTTGATCTCTTCCTGGTGCCTCCCATTGGTTGAAACCAGAGGTTAGGAAAGTCTGCGTAAAACCATCCATGTGGTCAGTAAAGGGTATGGGAATGAGTCTGGGAGCAAATGAAGACTAGCCAACACATTCAGGGTCTAAAGCAAGCATCTCACCATCTCACCTTTTTTTTTTTTTTTTTTTTGAGTCAGGGTCTTTCTCTGTCATCCAGGCTGGAGTGCAGTGGTGTGATCTCGGCTCACTGCAGCCCCCTGCCTCCTGGGTTGAAGCAATTCTCCTGCCTCAGCAACCCGAGTAGCTGGGATTACAGGCACACACCACCACACCCAACTAATTTTTGTATTTTTAGTAGAGACGGGGTTTCATCGTGTTGGCTAGGCTGGTCTTGAACTCCTGACTGCAAGTGATCTGCCTGCCTCAGCCTCCCAAAGTGTTGGGATTACAGGCGTGAGCCACCACATCCGGCCCTCACCATCTTTTGTGCCTAAATCATCTCCCTGTTTTAACTTCTGTGCCTCCATCAATGGCACCATTACTCTCCCAGTCTCTTAAGCTGGAACCTCAGAAATCACTCCAACTCCCTTCATGGATTTTTTTCTGCTAGTAAATTCTTATCCCTTATGGGGCATTACCCATCTCATGGGATTGGACTGTTGAATCCTCTATAAATGTGAGACTTCACAATTTCATGGTACTTAACATCACGGTTTAATTAAGATCCTCATGTATGTACTTGTCTCTTGAATAAGCATTTTCAGGACAGGGTCTGTGCTTCATACTTCAAATCCTCATTGTGCCCCCCAGCGTTCTGTCAGGGTAGGGACTCAGCAACGCTTGTAAAATAAATAAATGAATGATCTGTTCACGGTGGACATGGGTCTACAACTTGCCTGAATTCCTTGTCCAAATGACAGAATACGGCAACAAAGAGTCAAGACATTTCACTAGTAAGTGGCAGCATCCACAATGATAACTTCCAAAGATGTTCAATACCAGCAAGCACATCACTGTGACTTCAGTAACCATGGTAACAAGACTACAGTAAGATCATAACCAGCTAGTCAGACTAATCTCTTTCTAGTGGAAATGACCAATGAATTACTTTCTGTGTGGACTGGGTTACTCTAAAGAAGATTCTTTCTTTCTTGCTCTCTCTCTGTCCCTCTCTCTTTCTTTTCAGGATCTCACTCTGTCACTCAGGCTGGAGTGCAGTGGTGTAATCATAGCTCACTGCAGCCTTGAAGTCTGGGCTCAAGTGATCCTCCCACCTCAGCCTCCTGAGTAGCTGGGATGACAGGCACCCACAACCATGCCCAGCTAATTAAACTTTTTTTTTTTTTTGTAGAGATAGGTTCTCAGTATGTTGCCCAGGCTGGTCTCAAATCCTGGCCTCAAGTGATCCCCCATCTCAGCTTCCCAAAGTGCTGAGAATACAGGTGTGAGCCACTGCACCTAATAATTTCTTTTTTTTTTTTAATTTTAGAGTAAATAGAGATGGGGTTTTGCTGTGTTGCCCAGGTTGGTCTCAAACTCCTGAGTTCAAACAATACTCCCACCTCAGCCTTCCAAAGCACTGGGATTACAAGTGTGAACTGCTGCACCCAGCCCAGCCACAGGGTCTCACTCACTCTGTCACCTAGGCTGGAGTGCAGTGGCATGATCTCGGCTCACTGCAACCTCTGCCTCCCGGGCTCAAGTGATTCTCCTGCCTCGGCCTCCTGAGTAGCTAGGATTACAGGCACACACCACCATGCCCAGCTAATTTTTGTATTTTTAGTAGAGACAGGGTTTCACCATGTTGGCCAGGTTGGTCTTGAACTCCTGACCTCAAGTGATCCACCTGCCTCGGACTCCCAAAGTGCTGAGATTACAGGAGTGAGCCACAGAACCTGGCTAAAAATTTTAAATAAATATAGTTGAGAATCAAAAGAACCTACTGCTAATAGTAAATATTTGCTTTCATGTATGATTGAAATGCATTTTAATATTCTTTTTATTTTTAAAGTTTAGTTTTATTTTCTTAAAGTATTATATTCTTAGTACAAAACATGTAAAAGAAGACAAAATCTCCTATAGCTCTCCCTGCTGCTTGTTTTCTCTGTAAATGTTTCACCTTTGTTTTCTCTTTTGTAAATTGACCTCAATGTTATATTGTTCTGGCTGGGCATGGTGGCTCATGTCTGCAATCCTCGTACTTTGAGAGTGCTAGGCTGAGGTGGGAGGATTGCTTGAAGCCAGGAGTTTGAGACCATCCTAGCCAATATAGCGAGACCCCATCCCTAGAAAAAAAATTATATTATTCTAAAACAATTCATACTCATAAAAATAAAAGCAATTAAAGGTGCATAGAGTAAAAAGTTAAAGACTTCCTTCTCTCCAAGGCCTTGTTCTCACTCCTAAGGAGTTAGCTATTGTATTATTCCAGACAATTATTTTCTGTAATGTAGTTGTTTTTTTTTTAAAAAGTGTAAGCATTTTTTTTATTACAAGTACAACACAAGTAATATTCTCTTTTTCTACTTCCTTCCCTTACCCCTAGACCCCTCAAATGAAACTGCATAGAAGTAATCATAGTCACCAGTTTCATGTGGATTATGGTTCGCAACACTTGGGCACTTGGAAATGTGGAAGAGCATTTTTGGTTGTCACAGTGAGTAGCTCTACTGTTCGTTGAGGGCATAGTGCTCAGGGATGCTAACCACTGTGGTATGTCCAGTAGGCTCCCAAACAACAGAGCAATGTTCCAGAACATGTGGAATGCTGCTAACACCCCTGCTGAGAAACCCTGTACGATCAATCTCTTCCATGCTAACTAAATGTATGCACGTGCAGGTGAACACACACACACATACACAGTCTCATACACAAAAGTTGAAAGCCTTGTACACTGAAACTCTCATGTACCCACCACTTAGATTCTACTATTAACATTTTGCCTTATTGCTTTATCACATATCTATCCAGCCATCTATGCGAATTCCCATTCATCAATAATTCATCTTTTTAAAAATGTATTTTGGAGTAAGTTGCAGAGGTGAATATACTTCATCTCTAAACACTTTAGCATTAAATTACTCTTTTTCAGCTGGGCGCAGTGGCTCACGCCTGTAATTCCAGCACTTTGGGAAGCCAAGGTGGGCAGATCACCTGAGATCAGGAGTTCGAGACCAGCCTGACTGACATGAAGAAACCCCACTTCTACTAAAAATATAAAATTAGCTGGGTATGGTGGTGCATGCCTGTAATCCCAGCTACTCAGGGAGGCTGAGGCAGGAGAATAGCTTGAACCCAGAAGGCGGAGGTTGGAGGTTGTGGTGAGCCGAGATCGCATCATTGCCCTCCAGCCTGGGCAACAAGAGCGAAACTCCATCTCAAAAAATAAAAATAAATTACTCTTTTTTTTTTTTTTTTAGACGGAGTCTTGCTCTGTTGCCCAGGCTGGAGTACAGTGGCACAATCTTAGCTCACTGCAACCTGTGCCTCCTGGATACAAGTGATTCTCCTGCCTCAGCCTTCCAATTAGCTGGGATTACAGGCATGCACCACCACACTCAGCCAGTGTTTTGTATTTTTGGTAGAGATGGGATTTCGCCATGTTGGCCAGGCTGGTTTCAAACTCCCGATCTCAAACGATCTGCTTGCCGTGGCCTCCTAAAGTGATGGAATTACAGGCGTGAGCCACTGTACCCTGCCAAATTACCTTTTAAAGGGCATATTATACATATTGTTCTACAGCTTGTGGTATAAATATATTATCATTCAATAAGTCAATATTTATTCACGGTTTACTATGTGCCAAATACTTGGCTAGGCTCTGGGGTTACAATGACAAGCAAAACAAACACACTTCCTAACTCATCCTAGAAAAGCTTACTCTAATGCAGCTTTTGAAACTATTTCTATAATAGTAGCAATAATAACAATTAGTAGTAAAATATATAAAAATTATTATAACAACAACATAACAATAAAGTTATTTATTGTGTGCCTACCATATTCCTGACACTGTTCTAAGTACTTTCAATTATTAATAAATTTAACTCTATAAGGTGAGAACAACTGCAATCCTTGTGTGGCAGAAGATGAGACTGAGACACAGAGAAATTAAGTAACTTGCCCAAGAACACAGTGCTAGTAAATGACAAAGCTGGGGTACAAACCCAGACAGCTCAGCTCCAGAGCCCAAAACCTGCACTATTACTCTGTACGGTCGGTCCTCTAGTGCATTGTCTCCGTGTTAATAATATATAATCTACCCTATTCTTTCTTTACAGATGCAACATATTCCACAGAATTAGCTTAAATGTAATAATAATTCCCTTACTTTTTTTTTTTTTTTTTGAGATGGAGTCGTGCTCTGTTACCCAGGCTGGAGTGTAGTGGTGCAATCTCGGCTCACTGCAACCTCCACCTCCCAAGTTCAAGTGATTCTCCTGCCTCAGCCTCCCAAGTAGCTGAGAGGTGCATGGAGGTGCCCACCACCATGCCTGGCTAATATTTATATTTTTAGTAGAGACGGGGTTTCGCCACGTTGTCCAGGCTGGTCTCGAACTCCTGACCTCAGGTGATCCACCAGCCTCGGCCTCCCAAAATGCTGAGATTACAGGCATAAGCCACCACACCGGGCCTAATTCCCTTACTTTTTAACTAATTCTTCAGTTATATTTAACGATACAGTGAAGATCCTTGTTTGTATATCTCTGTACATGTTTCTAAATATTTCTGTCAAATAGACTCTAGAAATAGACTTACTGAATCAAAAAAGTACACACATTTTAATTTTGATAGATATTGGTTAACTGCCTTCCAAAAACATTGTGCCTGTCTCCATTCCTCTATAGAATATAATAGTACTAAATTTCTGGCAAGGTGTGATGGCTCAGGCATGTAATCCCAGCACTTTGGGAGGCCAACGGGGACAGATCGCTTGAGCTCAGGAGTTCAAGATCAGCCTGGGCAATGTGGTGAAATTCCATCTCTACAAAACATACAAAAATTAGTTGGGCCTGGTGACATGCATCTGTAGTCTCAGCTACTCAAGAGGCTGAGATGGAAGGATCGCTGGAACCCCAGAGGCTGAGACTGCAGTGAGTTGTGATCTCATCACTGTAGTCAAGGCTGGGTAACAGAATGAGACCCTGTCTCAAAAAAAAAAAAAACAAAGGGACCCAATTTTTTGTATCTCCCAGAACATTCTAAGTTTTACACATCTAGTGAAAGAAAACTACCTATATAAAATCACTTCTCATTCATTCATTTATTCATTTAATTATTTAACAAATATTCATTGAGTACCGATTATGTTACAAGCATTGTGCTAGGCCAAAGACACAATCGATGAACAATAAAAAAAAATTCCTTCCCCTGTAGATATTGTATACAATCTACTAAGTGTATAATCTACTAAGGATAGACAGTCAATAAAGAAATCGGTAAATTACTATACAATACAGTGTTAGGTGATGATAAGTGTGATGAAGAAAAATAAAGCAGGATAAGGAAGTAGAGAGTGATGAAATGAAGGGTTAGATAGTGTCATCAGGAAGGGTCTCAGAGGAAGTGACTTTTTAGCACATGTGAATGAAGTGAGGGAGAGCCACGTGAAAGATCATTTCAGGCAGGAGGAAAGATCATTTCAGTCAGGAGATGCAAAGGCCCTGAGATGGAGACTTGATGAAACTGAGAAACCTCCATTGGTGTTCTAAGTTGTCTTTCCCTAATTACTACTGAGATGAAACAACCTTTTTTCCCCTCCACCTTTTCATCTATTAAATGTATGAGCATAGCAGTTTCTTTTTTTTTTTTTTTATTTTTTATTTTTTTGAGACGGAGTCTCGCTCTGTCGCCCAGGCTGGAGTGCAGTAGTGCAGTGGCACCATCTCCACTCACTGCAAGCTCCGCCTCCCAGGTTCACACCATTCTCCTGCCTCATCCTCCCGAGTAGCTGGAACTACAGGCGCCCGCCACCACGCCCGGCTACTTTTTTGTATTTTTAGTAGAGACGGGGTTTCACCATGCTAGCCAGGATGGTCTCGATCTCCTGACCTCGTGATCCACCTGCCTCAACCTCCCAAAGTGCTGGGATTACAGGCGTGAGCCACTGCGCCCGGTCTCAGCATAGCAGTTTCATAGACTTCCAACCCCTTCCATCACTAAATGTTAATCAGTCTGTGATTTCAATATGTTTAATGATTTTGAGTTAAGCCAATAGTAAGGATATATTTTCATCCTTGTTTAAAAGTCAGATTTATTGAGGTATTATTTACATGCAGTAAAATTCATCCTTTTAAAATGCAATGACTTCTGACAAAGGTGTGCAGTTGTGTAACCACCCCCACAATCAAGATAGGAAAACGATTCTACCAGCAACCTCCCCCAAAAAACTTCACTTGTGCCCTTTGAGATCAATCTCCTTTTTTCACTCTCAGTCTCTGGAAATTGATTTTTTGTATCTGTAGTCTTATCTTCTCTAGAATGTCACATAAATAGAATCGTACAGTGAATAGCGTTTGTGCCTAGCTTAGCACAATGCTTTTAGGATACATCCATGTTGTTTCATGTATCGGTAGTTATTTAATCTTTACTGCTGAGTAGTTTCCAGGATCTGGTTGTACTGATGCAGGGCAGCAGGCGAGACCCAAAATTGGGGCATAGCCTGGGAAGATTCTTGGCCTCACACAGGAAAGAATTCAAGGGTAAGCTGGTGGTGTTAAATAGCAACTTTTCTTGAAGTGGCAGTGTACAGCAGCAGCAGAGGGACTCTTGTCATAGAGCAGGGCCACCCCATAGGCAGTGTGCCCAGAGTAGCAGCTCAGAGGCAGTTCCACAGTCATATTTATATCCACCTTTAATTACTTGCAAATTAAGGGGCAGATTACACGGAAACTTCTTTTTTTTTTTTTCTTCCTCAAGACTAGCTCTGTCGCCCAGGCTGGAGTGCAGTGGCATGGTCCCGGCTCACTGCAACCTCCCCCTCCCGAGTTCAAGTGACTCTCATGCCTCAGTCTCCCGAATAGCTGGGATTACAGGCGCCTGCCACCATGCTCAACTAATTTTTGTATTTTTAGTAGAGACGGGGTTTCACTGTGTGGGCCAGGCTGGCCTCGAACACCTGATCTCATGATCTGCCTGCCTCGGCCTCCCAAAGTGCTGGGATTACAAGCGTGAGCCACTGCGCCTGGCCTATTACACAGAAATTTCTAGGAAAAGGGTGGTAACTTCTGGGTCATCAGTGGTTGCCATGGAAAGGGGTAGTAACTTCCAGGTGTTGCCATGGCAATGGTAAACTGACATGACACACTGCTGGGTGTATCTTATGGAAAGCTGCTTCCTCTCCATCCCTGTTTTAGCTAGTCCTCAATTTGGTCCAGTGTCTGAGCCCTGACTCTGGAGTCAAGTCCCATCTCCTACCTCAGTACTACAATTTGTTTATCCATTCATGAGTTGCTGAACATCTGAGTTGTTTCCAGTTTATGGCTATTATAAATATATAGCAGCTATAAACGTTCACATACACATCTTTGTATGCACACATTCTTTTATCTTTGGGTAAATAATAAAGAGTGGGCCTGGTGCGGTGGCTCACGCCTGTAATCCCAGCACTTTGAGAGGCCGAGAGTGGATCATTTGAGGTCAGGAGTTCGAGACTAGCCTGGCCAACATGGTGAAACCCCACTTCTACTAAAAATACAAAAATTAGCTGGGTGTAGTGGCAGGCATATGTAGTCCCAGCTACTCAGGAGGCTGAGGCAGGGGAATCGCTTGAACCTGGGAGATGGAGGTTGCAGTGAGCTGAGATCACATCACTGCACTCCAGTGTGGGCGACAGAGCAAGAGTCTGTCTCAAATGTCTCAAATAATAATAATAATAATTCATAGTGGGATGACTGGATTATATGGTAAGTGTATGTTTAACTTAATATGATGTTGCCAAATAGTTTTTTCCAAAGCATTATACCACTGCATTCCAATCAGTGGTGTAGAGGAGTTCCAGTTCCTTCATCTCTTCGCCAATGTTTGATATATTACTTAGTACCTAGTGACATCCCATTGTAGTTTCACTCTTCATTTCCTTATACACTAATGAGGTTGAGCATCTCTTAATGTACATATTTGCCACCTATACAATTTCTTTAGCATAGTGTCTGCTGAAATCCTGTCAACATTTTTTATTGGTTGTTTGTTCTTATTATTGAATTTTGAGAGTTCTTTATATATTCTGAATATAGGTCCTTCATCACAACTATGTTTTATAAGTATTACCTCTCACTTATGGCTTGCCTTTTCATTACCATTTTTTTTTTTTTGAGAGAGAGTCTTATTTTATTTTATTTTATTTTTTGATATAGAGTCTTGCTCTGTCACCCAGGCTGGAGTGCAGTGGCATGATCTCAGCCCACTGCAACCTCCACCTCCTGGGTTCAAGTG
>NW_026652287.1:31093334-31117952 GCF_009828535.3 Hylobates moloch | reverse complement strand
ATATACACATAAATATATATGTATATGTGTGTGTGTGTGTGTGTGTGGGTATACATATATATTTTGGAGACAAGATCTCACTGTGGGCCGGGCGCGGTGGCTCACGCTTGTAATCCCAGCACTTTGGGAGGCCGAGGCGGGCGGATCACGAGGTCAGGAGATCGAGACCACAGTGAAACCCCGTCTCTACTAAAAATACAAAAAATTAGCCGGGCGTGGTGGCGGGCGCCTGCAGTCCCAGCTACTCGGAGAGGCTGAGGCAGGAGAATGGCGTGAACCCTGGAGGCGGAGCTTGCAGTGAGCCGAGATTGCGCCACTGCACTCCAGTCTGGGCGACAGAGCGAGACTCCGTCTCAAAAAAAAAAAAAAAAAAGATCTCACTGTGTTGCCCAGGCTGATCTTGAATCTTTGGCCTCAAGCAATCCTGACTTGGCCTCCCAAAGTCCTGGGATTACAAGCATGAGCCACTGCACCCAGCCTGTTGACTCTTAAAATACTGCTATTTATACCTTGTTTTATTTATCCCGCTAGGTATACATGTGTTTCTTATATTTACGTTAGTAAAGTTACATTTTTATCAGGTTTAGAAGCCATTATTTGTTCAAATATTGCCTTTCTTCTCTCACTCTATTCTCTCCATCTCAGTCTCCGTTAATATATATTCTTCCTTTCTCCATACCTCTTTATCTTTTTTCATATTTTCCATTGGTTTATTTGTGCTCTGTTCCATATAATTTCTTCAGGTCTATATCCCAGTTTAATTCTGTCTTTGGCTATGTCTAATTTATTGTTTGATCCATCCACTGTAATTTTTGTCAAATATATACATTTGACAAAATATATATAAATATATGTAATAAATATAAATATATACTTAAAAAATATAAATATAATAAATATTTTAAATATAAATATAATAAATATGATATAAATATAAATATATAATAAATATAATATATAAATATACATATACATTAAAAATATGGTTTTTTTGAGACAGGATCTCACTTCATTGCCCAGGCTGGAGTGCAGTGGCACAAGTATGGCTCACTGTGGTCCTGACCTCCTGGGCTTAAGCAATCCTCCCACCCCAGCCTCATGAGTGGCTGAGATTACAGGTGCACTCCACCACACCCAGCTAATTTTTCGATTTTTTTGTAGAGACAGCCTCTCCCTATGTTGCCCAGGCACATCTCAAACTCTTGGGCTCAAGGAATCCTTCAGCCTTGGCCTCCCAAAGTGCTAAGATTACAGGTGTGAGCCACGCACCCAGCCAATTATATATTTTTATTTCCAGAAGCTGTGTTTGATTCCTTTAAAATATTTCTAAACATTTTATAATATGCTTTTTTGCTTGCTTATGTTTGTGATTCCATCCTTTATTTCTTTAAATTATTTTATCTTTAATATTTTATACTTTGTGTATGTGTATGCATATCTGAAATCTTTGTGAGTGTACATTTGCTTTTATTGTTGCTATTGACTTTTATTATATTGGCTTGTTACCTTATTTATTTGTTTGCTTTTTTTTTTTTTTTTTTTTTGAGACAGGGTCTCGCTCCGTGGCCCAGGCTGGAGTGCAGTGGCCTTGATCTTGGCTCACTGCAACCTCTGCATCCCAGGTTCAAGCATTTCTCCTGCCTCAGCCTTCAGAATAGCTGGGTCACAGGCATGTGCCATCACACCTGGCTAATTTTTGTGTTTTTAATAAAGATGGGGTTTTACCATGTTGGCTAGGCTGGTCTTGAACTCCTGACCTCAGGTTATCCACCCACCTCGGCCTCCCAAAGTGGGAGAGATTACAGGCATGAGCCACCGCACCCAGCTACCTTATTTATCTGGAAGAGCTGTTTCACAGTTCATTTTTGGTTGACTTCAGTCTGGGTGACCTTTGGTGACTATATAAGATGTGGATATTTCCACTCCACCCTTCATCCCAGAAGATTTAATTGTTTTCTTGTGCTGGGAACAAGAGTGGTTAACAATGTTACATGGTCTTAGATCCCTTTGAGAATCCCTGCTCAGTGTAGAATTCTCAGATTTCATTCTTTCACCTTGACCTTCACCCAAAGTCTACTTTGCTAATAGTTTGCAGTGATTATTTTGGAATGTTCCCATGGGACAATCTCATTTCTTACATGTCCTTGCTACTTACTGTTCCCTGTATTAGCCTTATCTCACTTTTAAGGGTCTTAGGGAACTGCTGAGACCTTCCTTACAGCAGTTCAAATAAATTAAATAATCTCTTTGGGCTAAATTTTTTTTTCTTTTTTTTTTTTGAGACGGAGTCTTGCAAAGTCGCCCGGGCTGGAGTGCAGTGGCACAATCTCAGTTTACTGCAATCTCTTCCTCCCGGATTGAAACGATTCTCCTGCCTCAGGCTCCCGAATAGCTGGGATTACAGGCGCCCACCACTATGCCCGGCTAATTTTTTGTATTTTTAGTAGAGACGGGGTTTCACTATGTTGGTCAGGCTGGCCTGGAATTCCTGACCTCGTGATCCAGCCGCCTCGGCCTCCCAAAGTGCTGGGATTACAGGCGTGAGCCACCGAGCCCGGCCTCTTTAGGCTAAATTTTAACACATTTATGAGACATTTACATTTTTTCCTTTGTGAATTTCTTGAATTGTGTAATTTATCATTTTTCTCAATGTTCTATACTTAGTATTTTCCATCTAATGTCGAATGTTTCGAAAGCATGATTTCAAGCCCTCTGTCTAAGCCGCACTTGGGGATGTCCCGGGCCGCGACTCTTCCTTCCACGCCGCCCGGGCCAGGAAGCGCCTCTCCGATGGGGGTGACGGATGCCCAGATTGCACGACCACTTCTGGAGCTGCTCCTGAGGGCACAGCGCGAGACGTCGAGGCCCGCAGTGAGCGGGGGCCGCGGGGCCGGCTGCCAAGGTTGGGGATATGATCAGCACCTCCGTCTCTGGCCCTTCCCTGCTGGCGGTCTATGGGGCCCCGGACACTGACCCTGCTCCTGGGGGCCGCAGTGCTACGATGAGCAGTCCCGGGCCCGGAGGCCCCCACACCAACACCTGGCATCATCGCCTGGTGCAGAGAAGCCTCGTGCCCTTCTCAGTAGGGGCGGTCCTAGCCCGGTCCTCAACCTGCTGCAGATCCAGAGGAATGTCCCCCTCTTCCCCGAGGAGGTGATCGCCACCATCTTTTTCTCTGCCTGATAGGTCCCTCCCTGCTGCAGGACAGTGGCTGCTGTTGTTGGTTTACTGTACCATCGTACCGACAGTCACCTCGGAGAACCCCACAAATTTAAGAGAGTGGGGCAGTGTCATGCGCTGCATAGAAGCTTTTGTTGGCATTGACCATCCCAGTGCCAAATTGGATTTTGTCAATAATGTCCAGCTGTCCTTGACGTTAACAGCCCTGTCTTTGGGCTTTTGGTGGACATTTGTTGGTTCAAGAAGTGGCCTCGAGCGTGGGATCACCATAGCCTTTCTAGCTGCTCTGATCACTCAGTTTCCGTGTGTAATGGTGACTATGAGTACACATCCCCAGATTTCCTCTATGTTCATTCTTGTTTCCCATGTATAATCTTTCTCAGGGGGTGTCTCACAGTGGGAAGCATAGGACGACAGTTAGCTATGGGTGTTCCTGAAAAGCCACATAGTGATTGAGTCCTTGAAACCACCAATTCTGAAGAGCAAGTAAGATTTGGGAAGAAAATCCGATCGTGGATTATGACAAAGATTATCTTTTTTGTTAAATAATCTATTCAGATTGGGCTGACCGTACAAATGACTCATGGAAAAAGATGTTCAATAGTGAAGTGGAGAAAATAACTACTTTACCTTGAAGTCCTTCCTTGACTGAATGCACTAGTGCCTCTCTGTGCCCTGGAACATTCTGCCAAGGCTGCGTGGGTTCAGGCAGGTGGCAGTTTCCTGAGTAAATTTCATTCATGATTAAAACAAGATGCCATATTTCAAGCCTTAAACTAAGACTTAATTACCAACTATCAGTTTTCTATCACTGCCCAAAGGAGATAGGTTGGTAGTGCTTAACAAAGATGAAGTATGGCATGATAGGAATAATATTTATCCAAAAAATTTTTAAAAATAAGTTTGTGTGGCCAGGCGCAGTGGCTCACGCCCATAATCCTAGCACTTTGGGAGGCCGAGGCTGGTGGATCTCCTGAGGTTAGGAGTTCGAGACCGGCCTGGCCAACATGGTGAAACCCCGTCTCTACTAAAAATGCAAAAATTAGCCTGGTGTGGCAGCAGGCGCCTGTAATCCCAGCTACTCAGGAGGCTGAGGCGGGAGAATCGCTTGAACCCGGGAGGCGGAAATTAAATTTTGTTCAAAAAAAAAAATTGTAAAAAAAAAAAAAAAGAAAAAAAAAAAAAGGAAAAAAAAAAAAAGAAGAAGAAGAAGAAGAAGGAGGAGCAGGAGGAGGAGGAGGAGGAGAAGGAGGAGGAGGAGGAGGAGGAAGAAGAGGAGGAAGAAGAAGAGGAAGAAGAAGAAGAAGAAGAAGAAGAAGAGGAAGAGGAGGAAGAAGAAGAGGAAGAAGAAGAAGAAGAAGAAGAAGAAGAAGAAGAAGAAGAAGAAGAAGAAGAAGAAGAAGAAGAGGAAGAAGAAGAAGAAGAAAAGAAGCATCAGTGAGTATAGAAAGGTTGTGCTCTAAGTAGGGTTGCAGTGTGGCCCCACTTCATGGTGTCTCTCGTTCATGCTACAGTGATGTGCTTACATGGTCACACGTGTGCATATCACCAGTGAGTCAACAGTGCTTTTCATTCCACCCGTGGAAGTTTGTGTAGACAATCTTACTGAGCAAAAGGCAATGAAAAGTCATGGTTCTACACTGTGATATATTGGAATTTTCACCTCAGTCTGTGAAGTTTATTTCCAAATCCATAATCATCTAAGAATGAATACCTATCTGTTCAATCTTAGTGGGCCAAAATGGTTTGTTTCTTTGTTACTCCAGAATGGAGATGACTGGTTTTATTTTCCCGCAGCCCTATGGAATTTGCAATCTGTGATTGCCTTGTGAAAAGGAGAGTGCATATGTCACTGCATTAATCATGTGGTGTTTCCAAATATTCCATGATATTAGTGAGCACAACGGTGAGCACAATTTAATGGCACAGACCATATTAGACCTAATTTGGAAGTATTGGATCTTAAACTTCAAGTGCAAAGTATATGAAAACCAATCTGAGCTTTGTAGCTCTTAAATATTTATTTTTTTAACGTGTGAGATGTTCAAGAGAAGCGTTCTCCATTACTTTCAGTGCTGCATGGAGGAAACTCGGCAATGGTTTCTTTCACTTGTGAAGTTCCTTTCGTGTTATACCCCCCACTGAACCCTCAGCCTTTGAAGTACTCCAGTTTTGTGGGTTTATTAATTTTTACCTACAAATTTACCTTGTTGTATTTTGCAGTTTGAATGTTTTTGGTTTGTTTTAAAATCTGAGAAAGTGGCTTGATTAAAAAACTCATTTTACATAGAAGTCACCAGTCAGTAGAATAAAAACTTAGACTAACTTGCCTATGAGTGTTGATCTATGTATTTGGTTTCACGTATGTGATGATCGTCTTTGGGGTTTTTTTGCTTTGTTTCGAGGGATCTTGGAGTAAATTTTAGATTCCTGAAGCTAATTTGTTTTAGAGGAATTTTGTTTTTAAAAATAAGATTATTGGCCAGGTGCGGTGGCTCACGCCTGTAATCCCAGCACTTTGGGAGGCCAAGGCAGGCGGATCATGTGGTCAGAAGATCGAAACCATCCTGGCTAACACGGTGAAACCCCGTCTCTACTAAAAATACAAAAAAATTAGCCAGGCGTGGTGGTGGGCACCTGTGGTCCCAGCTATTCAGGAGGCTGAGGCAGGAGAATGGCGTGAACCCGGGAGGCAGAGCTTGCAGTGAGCCGAGATCCCACCACTGCACTCCAGCCTGGGCAACAGAGCCAGACTCTGTCTCAAAAAAAAAAAAAAAAAGATTATTCTGAACTTTGGGTTGATCTTTTATACATTTTCTGAAAATGCAAACAAATAATTACTTATGTGAAAAAAATGTCAAATTAAGATATCAGGATTTTATGAAAAACCAGAAGTTATTAGATAAAGACAGTAAATGAATCTTTAAAACATTCTGGATCATGTGCAATGTCTTTTTCTCTTAAACTGGAAATAAATCTATATCCGTTAGAAATAATGTAGCCTAAAAAATGCAAATTTGGCCAGGCATGGAGGCTCACACCTGCAATCCCATCACTTTGGGAGGCCAAGGCAGGTGGATCACCTGAGGTCAGGCATTTGAGACTAGCCTGACCAACACAGTGAAACCCTGTCTCTACTAAAAATACGAAAATTAGCTGGACGTGGTGGCATGCTCCTGTAATTCCAGCTACTAGGGAGGCTGAGGCAGGAGAATCACTTGAACATGGGAGGCGGAGGTTGCAGTGAGCTGAGATCGTGCCACTGCACTGCAACCTGTGTTGCAGAGCAAGACTACATCTCAAAAAAAAAAAAAAAAAAAAAAAAATCCAAAACCAATTAAAACTTTATTCTGAAGAATGACAAATCTAGATCCTATTTTTAAAATTTGTGTTTTTGTTTTTGTGGCTTGTTTTGAGACAGGGTCTCACTCTGTCCCCCAGGCTGGGGTGCAGTGGTGTGATCTCAGCTCACTGGAACCTCTGCCTCATAAGCTCCAGTGATCCTCCCATCTCAGCCTCCCAAATAGCTGGGAATACAGGCCTGTGCCTCCGTGCTTGGCTAATTTCTTGTTTTTGTGTCTGTGTGTGTGTGTGTGTGTGTGTGTGTGTGTGTGTGTTTCTAGAGATGGGGTCTCACCATGTCACCCGGGCTGGTCTGGAACTCTTGGGCTCAAGTGATCTGCCCACCTGGACTTCCCAAAGTGCTGGGTTTATAGGCATGAGCCACCACACCCAGCCCTGAAAAAACGTTTGAAACTCATATATGTTAAGTGTGTGATGTACTTATTATTAAATTAAACACTAAAAGACAAAGACAAACAACACATGATAATGCTTCAGGACTCCAAATCTCAGTGTCAACTCAGCCTGTGTTGAATGGTCCTTGAATGCCTTTGGGTATTCCTCTTTCCCCAGTGCCCAGCTACCTCAGTAAATGACCACTGGTCTTTTTGATAAAGGACTGAAAATCATTACAGAATATACTCAAGATGATGTTTCAGGGTTCTTTATTCTGGTGACCTGGCCACCTCTTCAGTCCACCAGTACCAAGTCTGAAAACTGACTTAGGTTCAACATCAGGGCAAGAGATCCTGATTTCCTTTTGAGTGACCACCCCAATTTTGTCAAATGCAGTTTATTAACCATTATACAACTATTGCTAAGCCCAGGGACTGACACATAGTAAGTACTCAAAAATATTTGTTGAATGAATGAATGATGCTTGGAACTTCAGAGACATAAGAGTTTAGGGTGGTATATAAAACCTCAGTCAATCAGTGATTATTGAAATGTTTATGCTTTCATTAAGTATCCTACTTGACCTACAGGGAAAACATAGATACCTGCAGGGAAACATCAAAAACATAGCCTCTGGAATCAATCAGTGTGATTTGATACGAAGTCTCCTCTTATCATTTCTAAGTCTCAGTTTCCTCATGTGTAAAACGGGTATTATAATAATAACTTACAAGGCTGCTGTGTGGATCAAATGAGATAATGCACATAAAGATCTCAGCATGGTGCCTGATACATAGCAACAAGTGTTATAAGGTTAACATTTTATTTATTCATTTTATTTTATTATTATTAGTTTTTGAGACAGTGTTCCTCCGTCACCCAGGCTGAAGTGCAGTGGCACGATCTCAGCTCACTGCACCCTCTGCCTCCCAGGTTCAAGCAATTCTCCTGCCTCAGCCTCCTGAGTAGCTGGGATCACAGGCCTGCACCCCCACACGCAGCTAATTTTTTTTTTTTTTTTTAGACAGAGTTTTGCTCTTTATTGCCCAGGCTGGAGTGCAGTGGTGCGATCTCCGCTCACTGCAACCTCTGTCTCCCGGGTTCAGGTGATTATCCTGTCTCAGCCTCCTGGGTAGCTGGGATTACAGGCTCCCACCACCACGCCCAGCTCGTTTTTGTATTTTTAGTAGAGGTGGGGTTTCACCATGTTGGCCAGGCTGGTCTCGAACTCCTGGCCTCAGGTGAACTGCCTGCCTTGGCCTCCCAAAGTGCTAGTATTACAGGTAGGAGCCACCACGCCTGGCCAATTTTTTTTGTATTTTTAGTGGAGTCAGGTTTTGCCATGTTGGCCCAGCTGATCTCGAACTCCTGGCCTCAAATGATCCATCTGCCTCGGCTTCCCAAAATACTGGGATTATAGGTGTGAGCCACCATGCCCAGCATAAGGTTAAAAATTTAAATACCACAACTCCCGTATGCCACAACTGCTACTCCTTTGTCTCTGTTTATAATTGATCTAAACAATCTCGCTAAACTCCGTTTGGTTTGAGGGAGGAGGAAGGCAGAGAAGTGGGATGCCACAGGAGTTAAACTTGTCAAATAAAGGTCCCTTAGTCTCTGCAAGATGGTTAAGACTATCTCTTGCTGGGTAAATATTAAATAATCTAATATTTAACTCCACATCAGAGCCATTTCATCCATCTTTCTCTTACTTTTCAAGGTGTCAGGGTTCCATGGGCAAGCCATGTGTGCTCTTGGCGCATTTATCCATAAATGAGTCTCTCCATAGGCTTTGGAATCCTTGTAGGCTTCAAGGTTTTTGCTCAACTTAGTATTGATACCCTGGTTATGCTCAGCCACTGGGACACTGGGGACATTTGCTGCTGGAGTGTGCAGTATGACTATTGGTCTATCCTCTTGGTTGGCGTATATTAGTCTGTTCACTCACGGCTAATAAAGACATACCTGAGACTGGATAATTTATAAAGGAAGGAGGTTTAGTTGACTCAGTTCCGCATGGATGGGAGGCCTCACTATCATGGCAGTAGGTGAGTGAGGAGCAAAGCCATGTCTTACACGGTGGCAGGCAAGAGAGCTTGTGCAGGGAAACTGCCCTTTATAAAACCATCAGATCTTGAGAGACTTATTCACTACCACAGGAACAGTATGGGTGAAAATGCCCCATGATTCAATTATCTCCACCTGTCCCTGCCCTTGACACCTGGGGATTATTACAATTTAAGGTGAGATTTGGGTGAGGACACAGCCAAACCATATCAGTTGTGGTAGAGCCCATTGATCTACAAATATGACTTGACCTCACTTTTGCATCCCCTCAAGACTCAGCCACTGTCTCCCTCAGACATGTGGTAGAGGTTATCAGGCCTGTCTACCCACTTCCTCATGGTGACCCAATGGCAGGTCACACTCAATTACCTTTCACTTCCCCAAAGAGGATGCTGAAAAGGGGGCTTTTGACTCTCTTCCAAGTCATCAAGGGAGGTCTGCACTATCGAATTCGGCTAATTAGGCTCCCATTACATCATCATAGGCCTAGGTGCACTCTGCAGTGGTGTTCTCTCCATTTCAAAACAAGAAGTCAGGTTACATCTGTCTTTACATGTATTTTCTCTCTTCAACATAAACTGCGTTTTCCCTTTTCTAATCAGCTACTGATGCAGGATTTTTTACTCCTTACCACCACTAGGTCTGGGTTCTCATCTCACAACCAGGAAGAATTAGGCATGCAGACACTTGAAGAGTGAGTGGGGCAGAATTTATTAAGTGAAAGGAAAGCTCTCAGCGAAAAGAGGGGACCTGAAAGCAGGTTACTGGTTGCCCCCTTCACAGTTGAATACCAGGGCTTAAGGCATGAATTTCTGGTGGCTCCACCCTGTCCTTCCAGTGCTGATGCAGGCCCTTGGACTGAGCAGCTCCCTATTGATTTATTTCCCTTACTGCGTATACGTTAAGGAACGGAATTTTCCACTGCAGTCATGTTTAGGCAAGCTCCCTGTGCAAGTTCCCTTATCTGCACAAAACATCTGGTGTAAGCACTTGTGGGGTGGGTGGGAGGTTCTCTGGGAACCCTTCCCTTACTGTCTGCCTAAAGCAAGCTGGCTAACACTTATCACTACAACCCCTCGAGTTTCGACAGGGAGAAGGAGCTATGTGTAAAGCAAGGGTCTTGGTGTCTAATCTCTTCCTGCACATCTTCTACACCCTGCACCACTAGACCAGAGGAAGGCTTCCCTCTGGGTAGACGTCCCTTTTAGAAATTTTTTTTCTTCCTTGACCTAAAGCTAGTTCTTCTCTTTCTTTTCCCTGAGGCAATAAGCATCTCCTAGTCTTAAAGTGAGGAATGTTTGCAAGAATAGGAAAAAGATTATAGAGAAAAAACTAGTTGGGGAGGTATAACATTTATATCACCCTTTAACTATTAAATTTGAGTGTCCTTCTGCCCCTCTTCTCTTTTTAGATTAATTATACAAAATCAAGAGTACATGTTTTTACATAGCTAAGATATATGATACGGTCTGGCTGTGTCCCCACTGAAATCTCATCTTGAACTATAGTTCCCATAATCCCCACGTGTCATGGGAGAGACCTAGTGGAAGGTAATTGAATCATGGAGGCAGTTACCTCCATGCTGTTCTCGTGATAGTGAGTGAGATCCCCCCAGATCTGATGGTTTTAAAGGGTGTCCCCCTGACACCACCTTCACTCTGCACTTCCTGCTGCCACCATGTGAAGAAGGACATGTTTACTTCCCCTTCTGCCATGATTGTAAGTTTCCTGAGGCCTCCCCGGCCCTGTGGAACTGTGAGCCAGTTAAACCCCTTTCCTTTATAAATTACACAGGCTCAGGTATGTCCTTACAGCAGCATGAGAACAGACTAACACATAATATTTAAATTTTGATCATGAAACATTGGAGTTCAATACATATTAATGATGATATAATAATGACAGAATTGAGCAAAAACACAGAAAACTGCACTTGATAGGAATTGGAATGCATTCTGCCACAAAGACCTGTTTATAAAAAATAAACATAAAAAAGTAATCAGAATACTTAATGCTTCAGATTTTGGTCTGCTGATGAGTAATTTGAGCCAATCTTAAATAAGACTTTTCTTATTTTAATTCTTTTTTTTTTTTTTTTTTTGAAGATGGAGTCTTGCTCTGTCACCCAGGCTGGAGTGTAGTGGCGTGATCTCAGCTCACTGCAACCTCCACCTCCCGGGCTCAAGTGATTCACCTGCCACAGCCTCCTGAAAGCTGGGACTACAGGTGCACAGCACCACGCACGGCTAATTTTTGTATTTTTAGTAGAGACGGGGTTTCACCCTGTTGGCCAGGCTGGTCTCGAACTCATGACCTCAAGTGATACTCCCTCTTCAGCCTCCCAAAGTGCTGGGATTACAGGTGTCAGCCACTGCCCCGGCCTCTTATTTTAATTATTTAACCAAATAAATGTGAGGACAAAGGTCCTGGATGAGACCATAAAACCTGGATTATGATCATTATGATGGAGACTGCCACTAAATAGCATGTGAGTATGCACACATTACCTCTCTGGTTTTACAGTTTCTTCTTGCACATATCCAAGGCATTAGACCAGATGACCTCTAAGGAAACTTTTCGTAGATCTATAATTTTTTCTGAAATGCTCAGATGGCTCATTGTCCATAAATGTGTCAGCAAGCTGAGTTATTCATTGAGTCACATGTTAACCTCTCACTGGAACTGCAATGCATTACAATGCTGTTATGTAACTCTCCAGCCCCTTAGGATTTGGGGTCATTATAATTGGCCAGAATGGAAAGAACTCCTGAATGATATATCCGGTCTAAGCACAGGCACATGAATTACATGGCTGAGATTGGTAAACCTGAAAATTTTCTGAGAAGTAAACACATTTTTGTTACTATTAATTCTTTCCTCCTCCTCCTGCTCTTGCTTCATCACTTACTTCTGCTATGTCTTCATATTCTCTCTCAGAAAGCATTCTGTCCTAACCCCCAAATGTATCCCTCCATTTTGTCTTCTTGTGCTTCTCCACTTATCTTCTTGGAATAGAAGTCTGAACCTACTGCTTTATTTTTCAGTTCCATGCAATCCAGCTTCTATCTGTACCACTCTCCTGAAATTCCTACAAAGATTGCCAGTGACTGCTTATCTGCCCAAACCAATCTCTTCTTTTCCCCTTTGTGCTGATTCCACTGCAGCATTTGCTCTTTGGTAATCTCATATATACCAACCCCTTTCCACTGACGTTTCCCAAGTCAATTTCCAACTATCTAGCAGTTGTCTTCACCTAGTTGTCCTACAGACATCTCAAACTGTTGGATGTCTAAAACCAAATTCATAATCCTCCAGACTTCTTCTATTCCCTGGCTCAATTAATGATTAATATTCACTGAGCCTTTTTTTTTTTTTTTTGAGACACTCTCACTGTCACCTAGGCTGGAGTGCAGCGTCACCATCTTGGCTCACTGCAACCTCCACCTCCCGAATTCAAGCAATTCTCATGTCTCAGCCTCCCAAGTAGCTGGGACTACAGATGTGCACCACCATGCTTGCCTAAATTTTGTGTTATTTTTAGTAGAGATGGGGTTTCACAATGTTAGCCAGGCTGGTCTGGAACTCTTGGCCTCAAGTGATCTGCCCGCCTCAGACTCCCAGAGTGTTGGGTGTACAGGCACTAGACACCATGCCCAGTTCATTGAGCCTTTCAGACTAGAACCAACTCCTCCTCTTCTTCAATTCTTCTCTCTCTTATTCTGCTCATCCAATTGGCCAACAAATCCTTTTTCTCCATTCACAATCTACTGCCTTAAATTAGGTTTTTAGCATTTCTTAAAATGACCCTCCTGATGTTAATCGCTAATGCTGTCTCTATTCCAATCTACCCAAGGGTTGCTGGAGTTATTACCGCAAAAAATAAACTTGATGATGACACCACCCTACTCTTGAGCTCTCCTTGTTGCTCTCAGGGCAAAATCCAATCTCCTTAGCATGTTACACAAGGTCCTTTACAATGTCATCACCACCAATCTCCCCAGCCTTATCCTCATGTGTTCCAGTCACACTGGACCACTTATCCCCTAGACGAATCAAGTTCATTTGAACACCATGACCTTGAATTCAGGCACTGTTTTCTTTCCATATCCTTGATCACAATGCACAATGACAAATTGTACATCCTCAATCAACGTTTGAATGAATTAATCATGGATCTTGGATGGTGGTTTCTGAATAAGACAGTAATTAATATTATTATTATTACATATTTTTTGAGACTAATTCTCTTTCTGTCTCCCAGGCTGGAGTGCGGTGGCTTGATCTGGGCTCACCACAACCTCTGCCTCCAGGGTTCAAGTGATTCTTTGCCCTCAGCCTCCTGAGTAGCTGGGAATGCAGGTGCATGCCACTACGGCCGACTTATTTTTGTATTTTTAGTAGAGATGGGGTTTCACCATTTTGGCCAGGCTGGTCTCGAACTCCTGACCTCAAGTGATCCACCCGCCTCAGTCTCCCAAAGTGCTGGGATTACAGGCGTGACCCACTGTGCCTAGCAAGATATTAATTATTAAGTAAAAGAATTATGAAAGAAACCCCTCTCTCAAAAGAATCCCCCTCTCTTTGTCCTTGAGCAGGGAAGCAAACAATTACCTTCTGAACTTTTTGTCATTACCGTAGCCACTTTCAATTCTTGTCCAATTCATGTCAGATTATAAAAAGAAAAACAACTGTGGCCAGGAGTGGTGGCTCATGACTGTAATCTCAGCACTTAGGGAGGCCGAGGTGGGTGGGTCATCTGAGGTCAGGAGTTTGAGACCAGTCTGGGCAACACGGCGAAACCCCAATTCTACTGAAAATACAAAAATTAGCCAGGCATAGTGGTGGGCGCCTGTAGTCCCAGCTACTCGGGAAGCTGAATGGGGAGAATCGCTTGAACCTGGGAGGCAGATGTTGCAGTGAGCCAAGATCATGCCACTGCACTCCAACCTGGACAACAGAGTGAGACTCTGTATCAAAAGACAAACAAACAAACGAAAAAACCTGACAAAATCTTTTCCTCCTTTTGTAATATATTCACTATGTGGGGAGATAAATCAATGAGATCTTTGCGAATGGGAGTATCATACTCAGTTTGTCTGCAGATAATGACAACTAAAACATGAACAGCACCTTGTAGGAAAGCCCTATGTAGAATTGTTGAAGTAAATAGAGATTTATGATTAGCTAAACTGAGAAAGTCAGATCATATGAGTTCCTATATTCATGAGGTAATTTAGAAACTATTCATGAGGGGAAGGGAGAAAAAAAACCTGACCTCTTAAAACTTACAAGAATTTCTCACATTGTCATAATGGAAATTCCCAAATTTCTCAAATGTGCTTTTCTTCTTCATCTCTGGTAGCATGAAAGCATCTGCCAAAAAATATGAAACTTAAAATGTATTTAATGCCATTGCCCAAACTTGTAATAACTTGTAATAATCAGGTTATCCTTAAAACAGTCAAATGTCATTCCCATAAAGGGCACTGGCTCTCTCTCCTTTTGAGTAACGAAAAATTTTAAACCTTTGCTTCTTCCTTCTGATGTCTGTACTCATGGGGTTAACAGTACCTTTTATGAGGTGCTACTATGCTGCTGGTATGTACAAATGTATAGCATCAGATTCTCTAGGTAATAGTGTCAAACTACTACCGAGCATGCATCTATCTGTACATATGTTTTCAATAAACATGTATTAACCACTTACTTTGTGCTGGTGCTTGGCACTGGAAATAGAAATATATGAGATTAAATTCCTGCTGACAACGTTTAGAGTATAGAGTCTATCCACTCGGTTGACAAGTTAACATTGTGAAATCTGTAATAGAAAGAGCCTGAGGATACAGAGAAGTGACACAGAGGTCACACTTTGGGGCTGTTAGGAAAGGCTTCCTGAAGAAGGCCATTGCTGAGGAGAATACAATCCACAAGCGTTTATTAAGTGCCTATGCCAAGCCCAGCTCCAAGCCTGGGAATACAGTAGTGAATAAAGGAGAAAGATATTCCTACCTGCATGGAACTTACATTCTAGGAGAATAACCTGAAGAAAGAACAGAAGCTTGCCAGGTGAATGATCTACAAAGAAATGAACAGCATATCTTTGGAGGTTAGTTATATACAAGTAAGTATAGCTGAGAAAAGTTTCCAGCTCGCTGTGTAATCTCTGTCTTATCCAAAACTCATTGAGAACATGTTGAAGTGTCCCCAGTTTCTATAGAGGAGTGCTTCCCTCCACACCAGCGAACAGGACCTAGAATCCATTCATAGGTGAGGGGCCTCTGCCATGAAAAAGACATGTGCAGGCGCATATGTGCACTCAATCACACAGACACACATGCACATGCACACACACAGGGTGAGCCATTCACATGGTGACCACTGACACTGCACCGGCTGGTCCCAGTCTTGCCATCCCCATTGTAACAATGCTCAATGCCAGAAGCAGGAATAGAAGGAAGAGATTCTACCTGGTCCCTACCCCCAAGAGCGTGTTTTAAGTTTCTTCCTGATTACAAAAGGGAGTAGATGTTGTAGTATTTATGGTGCTTTTTAAAGAGAGAGTATGCACTAGTATGTGTGCCCCTTTTTTTCAGAGCAATGGTTATGCACACTCACTCAAATAAACTTACTTAAGTGTTTCAAAGGACTCTTGGATGGAGGATGGTAACATCTACTTGGCTATAATGATCCCTATGATCTTGCAATTTAAAAATATAGTATCTTGATTTTTTTCAACAGATATAAAGATGTGGGCGGGGTGTTGTGGCTCACACCCATAATCCCACCAGTTTGAGAGGACAAGGTGAGAAGATTGCTTGAGCCCATAAGGTCAAGACCAGCTTGGGAAACATAATGAGATGCTGTCTCTATTAAAAAAAAAAAAGATATAAAGGTGTGGGTGTGAATGCATTCCCTCCCTCCTTCCGTCCCTCCTTCCCTCCCTCCCTCCCTTTTTCCTTCCTGTTTCTTTACTGAACACATATTATATATCCAGTGTAAAAAAATTAGGCATACAGATATTTTTATAAATGAAAACAAAAGAGGAATCATATAGTTCCAGATGACATTGCTAATAATTTGGTATATTGTTTTACAGATTCATTCTTCATGCTTATTTTTCATAAATTAATACACATGCATTTTATTTTACAAAGTAAGAATGATACTATATACATCAGGGGCCCCCAACCCCTGAACCGTGGACCAGTACCATCTGTGGCCTGTTAGGAACCAGGCCGCAGAGCAGGAGGTGAGCAGTAGGTGAGCAAGCAGAGCTTCATCTGTATTTACAGCCACTCCCCATCACTCATATTACCACCTGAGCCACGCCTCCTGTCAGACCAGTGGCAGCATTAGATTCTCATAGGAGCATGAACCCTATTATGAACTGTGCATACCGGGATCTAGGTTGTGGGCTCCTTATGAGAATCTAATGTCTGATGATCTGTCACTATCTCCCATCACCCCCAGATGGGACTGTCTAGTTGCAGGAGAACAAGCTCAGGGTTCCCACTGATTTTACATTATGGTGAGTTGTATAATCATTTTATTATATATTACAATATAATAATAACAGAAATAAAGTACATAATAACTAATGTGCTTGTCTCATCCTGAAACTACCCCCCAGTCCCCAGCCAAGTAGATTTTTAAGAAAAAGAAAAGGTAATTCCTAACTTGTTTCCCAAGAATTTATATTCAAATAACATAAGCTATTGATTGGCCATACATTGTTCTTTGTATCACAAATTCCAGGAATTCAATGACAATGGGTAAGGCAGCTAGTCAGGAACAAAATATCTTTAAACAATTGTCCTCTGGCCTGGGCATGGCAGGGCATGGCTGAAGTCCTCTGCTCATGTCTCTCTGGCCTGCTGAATTTTGCATACTTCCCACACCACAGGCTGCTCTGAGCTGTTTTTCTTTTCTCAGAGGCCTAGGAAATAAAGTCCCTGCCTGAGAAGCCCCTTCCCAGCAAGAACTACACAGTAGAAAAGTAGCATAAATCTCTTATCCCAGGTGAATGTCTCATCATTTCTGCCTCGACATATGTTTTCTGCTTCTACAATACAACTTAGAAAAGTGGTATGGTTGTCAGACTAGGTGCAGTGGCTCATGCCTGTAATCTCAGCACTTTGGGAGGCCAAGATGGGCGGATCACCAGGTCAGGAGTTTCAGACCAGCCTGACCAACATGGTGAAACCTGGTCTCTACTAAAAATACAAAAATTAGCCAGACATGGTTGCATATGACTGTAATCCCAGCTACTCAGGAAGCTGAGGCAGGAGAATCTCTTGAACCCCAGAGGCAGAGGTTGCAGTGAGCCGAGATCACGCCATTGCACTCCAGCCTGGGCGACAGAGCCAGACTCCATCTCAAAAAAAAAAAAAAAAAAAAAAAAAAAAAAAAAAAGAAAAGAAAAGAAAATAAAGAAAAGAAAAAGGAAAGTAGTATGGTTGTCATAGTGAAACAGGATTGCTCCCTTGACCTTGACCCACTTCATGGGTAGGAACTGGAATGGCTCTTTTCACTCAGTCCACCGCTGGCCACTCCTCATGAGAGGTAGCATGTGAGCAAGTGAGTGTGGGAACCGGAGGGAATGAACGCTGGAACCAGCCAGTCACTCATCTCTGGTGGGGGCAGGCTGTGTGCAGAATTCAAGCCCCTGCCCTCTTGGCATCCGGGTTCTTGTCTGGCGTCCAGGAAGAATCAGGTCACATAAACAGATTGAAGGGTAGTGTATGCAGAGGATTTTATTGGTTGATGGATGTGGCTCTCAGTGGGATGGGAGTTAGAAAGGGGATGGTGCAGGAAGAAGGGATCTTTCCTTGAAGCCACACCATCTGAAGTTAGCCGTGTCTATCCATAGTCTCCAAGGCTCAATTGCTGCTTCTCTGCTTGCCTTTCAGCCGCTTGTATCCCCCACACTTAGCTGTTTTGTTTTTGTTGTTGTTGTTTGTTTGCTTGTTTTGCTTCTCCAGCTGATGTCCTTTGTGGGCACAGCATAGGGGCAGGGCAGGCCAAAAAGGTAGCATTTGGGTAGAAAAATGGGGTCAGCTGTTTTCATTTAGGGCCAGGCTTAGGGTGGGTTTAGCTGGGATGCCAGGCATTCTGCACCAATAAGGTGACTGAGTGTTATGAGCTACATATTTGTGTCCCCTTCAAAGTCATTTGTTGAAACCTTAAACCCCAATGGGGTCAGTTGCAGTGGCGCATGCCTGTAATCTCAGCACTTTGGGAGGCCGAGGCAAGTGGATCACTTGACGTCAGGAGTTTGAGACCAACCTGGCCAACATAGTGAAACCCCATCTATACTAAAAATACAAAAATTAGCTGGGTGTCGTGGCATGCACCTGTAGTCTCAGTTACTTGGGAGGCTGAGGCAGGAGAATTGCTTGAACCCAGGAGGCAGAGGTTGCAATGAGCTGAGATCACTCCATTGCACTCTAGCCTGGGTGACACAGAAAGACTCTGCCTCAAAAAAAAAAAAAAAAAAGAAAAAAAGAAAACCACAACGGGATGCTAATAGAATGTGGAGGCTTTGGGAGGTAATTAGGTCATGAGGGTGGAGGCCTCATGATGGGATTGGTGCCCTTATTAGAAGTCATGAAGTGTGCTGTCTTCCTCTCTCTTTATACTCTCCACCTTGGGAGGACACAGCAAAAGGATGCAAATCAGGAAGCCGGGGTTCACCAGACATGGGATCTGCAAGCACCTTGATCTTGGACTTCTCAGCATCCACAACTGTGAGAAATATATGATTGTAATTGGAGCCACTCTATCTATGGTAATTTGTTATAGCTGCCCAAACTAAGACACTAATGAAGGGTGAAATTATATGAGATTGTATTTTTGGTTTTTGAGACAAGGTCTTGATCTGTTGCCCAAGCTGCAGTGCAGTGGGGAGATCATGGCTAACTGCAGCTTCATCCCCCTGGGTTCAAGCAATCCTCCTACCTCAGACTCCTGAGTAGCTGGGACCACAAGTCCAGCTATTACACTTGGCTAAATTTTTAAATTTTTTTTGTAGGTACAGGGGTCTCCCTATGTTGCCCAGGATGGGCTTGAACTTCTGAGCTCCAATGATGCTCCCACCTTGGCCTTCCAAATTGTGAGAATTAGTCAGGCACCGTGGCTCATGTCTGTAATCCTAGCACTTTGGGAAGCTGAGGCGGGCAGATGACTTTAGGTTGGGAGTTTGAGACCAGCCTGGCTAACGTGGCAAAAACCTGAGGTCAGGAGTTGAAGACCAGCCTGACCAGCATGACGAAACCCCATCTCTACTAAAAATACAAAAATTAGCCAGGTGTGGTGGCACATGCCCGTAGCTTCAGCTACTTGAGAGGCTGAGGATTGCTTAAACCTGGGCAGCAGGTGTTGTTAGCTGAGATCATGCCACTGCACTCCAACCTGGGTGACAGAGTGAGGCCCTGTCTCTCTCTCTCTCTCTCTCTGTCACACACACACACACACACACACACACACACACACACACACACACACATATTATGAGAACTACACCCCAAGACAGGCCTGTTGAACTTTCTTCAGGGCTCACCAAATGTGACCAGACAAATAAGAAGGGTTCTCTGAGTTAGGCCTGCTGGTCTTCCATCAGCAATTCCTTCTGAGATCCCTTCCACATATACAAACACACTCAAAGATATGACGGACAGAAGGCCTTCCAAATCAGATCCCTAACCAAGAATTCCAAGAGTATCCCTTCCAAACTATCCTATTCTCCATCTGAGAAATCTCCCTGAAATCTTCCTCCTCAAGGAGAAGTCTCCAGAATCAAGACTCTTCCTATTAGTAAGGGAGAGACAAGTGAGACCTCCCAGGAACCAAACAAGACAGACAACCTATGATGAAGCTACAAACAGACACCCTGCAATGGGGCTACAGACAGACACCACACCATGGGGCTACAGACAGACACCGCACGATAGGGCTACAGTTAAGGAATGACTCTCCAGGACTATTTCTCTATTGCAATTAAATCCATGCTCTTTGGGTCAACCATGTCCCACCAGTAGAGAGTACCAGAGTCAGCCCCCAGTCCAAGAGAACTAGGTGGCTGCTTGGGCTGGCCTCTGGATCCATTGCTGGAGGGGGGCTACTGAACCACAGGCAGGTAGTTACAGGGCAATCCCAGACGAGCTCCCGAATTTGTAACCGCCCAATGGGTTCACCTTGTCCACTGCCTAGACAGAGCCAGTTTATCAAGACAGGGGAATTGCAATAGAGAAAGGGTAATTCATGCAGAACCAGCTGTGTGGGAGATGGAGGAGTTGTATTATTACTCAGATCAGTCTCCCTGAGCATTCGGGGATCAGAGTTGTTTGTTTGTTTTTTTCTTGTTTTGAGACAGAGTTTTGCTCTTGTTGCCCAGGCTAAAGTGCAATGGTGCGATCTCAGCTCACTGCAACCTCTGCCTTCCCGGTTCAAGCGATTCTCCTGTCTCAGCCTCCCAAGTAGCTGGGATTACAGATGCCTGCCATCACACCCATCTAATTTTTGTATTTTTAGTAGAGACAGGGTTTCACCATGTTGGTCAAGCTGGTCTAGAGTTCCTGACCTTGTGATCCACCCACCTTGGCGTCCCAAAGTGCTGAGATTACAGGCATGAGCCACCATGCCTGGCAAGGGATCAGAGTTTTTAAGAATAATTTGGTGAGTGGGGAAGGTCAGTGAGTCAAGAGCGCTGATTGGTTGGGTCAGAGATAAAATCAGGGGAAGCTGAAACTGTCCTCCTGTGCTGAGTCAGTTCCTGGGTGGGGGCCGCAAGATCAGATGAGCCAGTTTATTGATCTAGGGTGGTTCCAGCTGATCCATCAAGTGCAGGGTCTGCAAAATATCTCAAGCACTGATCTTAGTGATACAATGATAGAGGCAGGAGGCAGAGAAATTCTAGGCAGACGGGGCAGGTCTCTGGCGAAGCCCCACCCTCAAGCTGAAAAGCCTGAGACCATGGCTCAAAGTGAGGGAAAACAGGGAAAACTTACATCCCTGTTTTCCCGCTTGAATGTTGCCTTTTCCTAAATCACCATGGCCCCGCCCTGCCCTAGCCTGTGCCTGTAAATATCCCAGACTCACCTTCAGAAAGGAAAAGCAGCTGGACACTGGGGACTATGGCTGGACATTGGAGAGAAGTGACTTGACTTCAGAGGGACAGTTTGATGGCATAACTTCAGAGAACAATCCGGCCAGAGACAGCTGACTTCAGGGGAAGATTACCTACCCACTCCATCTTTTTTTTCAGCTCCCCTTCCCGCTGTAAGCCACTTTAATCAGTCATAAAATCCCCTGCATGACCATCCTTCAATTAGTTTATGTGACCTCGTTTCTCCTGGACTCTGGACAAGAGCTCAGGAGCCACAAGTGTGGATTCAAAAGGCTGTCTATTGACGCTTTGCCTTTGCTGGCAGAGGGCAGCCGCCTACACGAAAGGGCAGCGGGCCCACCAAGCTGTTAACAAAGTTGCTGATGGATGGCAGAGCTAAAAGAGCACTGTAACATGTCCCCAGGGATTTGGAAGTTGCAGGTACCCCTGCCTGGATGCTGCTGAGGGGCCTGCACAAAGTTCACTACTGCTGGTGCCCAAAAGCACTCACTCTGGCTCCTGCACCCATTCACCTGTGTGCTCCCTCCTGCAAGGGGTGGAACACAATGGGCCTGCGTGAGTGGAGTTTGATCCCACTGGTGCTGAAGCAGCCAGCCAATTCCAGTGCTTGTGCACTCCAATTCCTGCCTTGCTCACTTGCGTGCTTCTTCCTGCAAGGAGTTGAGAGTGGTGGGCTAATTAAACAAGGCACTCCTGTTGCAAGTCCGGTGAAGGGGTCAGGGAAATATCCTGCTTCATTAGGAACAGTATAGGGAGGGTCAGAATCTTGTAGCCTCCAGCTGCATGATTTCTAAACCATAATTTCTAATCTTGTGGCTAATTTGTTATTCCTACAAAGGCAGTCTAGTCCCCAGGCAAGAAGGGGGTTTGTTTTGGGAAAGGGCTGTTATCATTGTTGTCATCTTTGTTTTTTTTGTGATTGTTTTGTTTTTTGTTTGTTTGATTGTTTTGAGACAGAGTCTCTCTCTGTCGCCCAGGCTGGAGTGCAATAGTGCAATCTCAGCTTACTGCAAACTCCACCTCCCGGGTCCAAGCAATTCTTCTGCCTCAGCCTCCCGAGTAGTTGGGATTACAGGCATCCATCACCATGCCTGGCTAATTTTTGTATTTTTAGTAGAGACAGGGTTTCGCCATGTTGGTCAGGCTGGTCTTGAACTCCTGACCTCAGGTGATCCGCCCGCTTGGCTTCCCAAAGTGCTAGGATTACAGGCGTGAGCCACCACGCCTGGCTTATCTTTATTTTAAACCATAACTATAAGTAAGTTCCTCCCAAAGATAGTTCAGCCTACGCCCAGGAATGAACAAGGACAGTTTGGAGGTTGGAAGCAAAATGGAGTTGGTTAGGTCAGCTCAGTTATAATTTTGCAACGATGGTTTCAATGTTAACTTTAATCAGCTTGTTAAATTGGTGTCTACCATATTTCTCCTGCAAAGATATTTTTTTCTCTTTCCATACTCAAGTCTTCAGAAGCAAATCACTTAGTCCACACTCCTTTTTATTATTTTTTTACATTTTATTTATTTATTTCAGACAGGGTTTCACTCTGTCACTTAGGCTGGAGTGCAGTGGTGTGAGCACAGCTCATTGCAACCTCTGCCTCTGGGCTCAGGTAATCCTCCCACCTCAGCCTCCTGAGTAGCTGGAACTACAGGTGTGTATCACCATGCCTGGCCAATTTGTTGTATTTTTTGTAGAGGTGGGTTTTCACTGTATTGTTCAGGTTGGTCTTGAACTCCTGGCATGAGCCACCATGCCCAGCTTTAGTCCATACTCTAAGAGAGGGGATTGGCCAGGCGCGGTGGCTCACGGCCGTAATCCCAGCACTTTTGGAGGCTGAGGCAGGCAGGTCACCCGAGGTCAGGAGTTTGAGACTAGCCTGGCCAACATGGTAAAACTCCGTCTCTACTAAAAATACAAACATTAGCTGAGGGTGGTGGCAGGCGACTGTAACCCCAGCTACTTGGGAGGCTGAGGCAGGAGAATCTCTTGAACCTGGGAGGCGGAGGTTGCAGTGAAGTGAGATCATGCCACTGCACCCCAGCCTCGGCAACAGAGCGAGACTCCATCTCAAAAAAAAAAAGAGAGAGAGAGGAGATATTCCAACTTTTTGAATGGAGAGATAATTGAGGTTTTTACTGCCTATGAATAAAAACATATAGAAGTAAAGACATGAGGCTGGGCATGGTGGCTTATTATGCTTGTAATCCCAGTACTTTGGGAGGTCAAGGCCAGCGGATCACCTGCGGTCAGGAGTTCAAGACCAGCCTGGCTAACATGGCGAAACCCAGTCTCTACCAAAAATAAAAATTAGATGGGTGTGGTGGTGTGTGCCTGTAATCCCAGCTACTCAGGAGACTGAGGCCGGAGAATCACTTGAACCTGGGAGGCAAAGGTTGCAGTGAGCCGAGATGATGCCAGCACACTCTAGTTTGGGCAATAGATCAAGAATCTGTCTCAAATTAAAAAAAAAAAAAAAAAAAAGGCTGGGCACGGTGGGTCACGCCTGTAATTCCAGCACTTTGGGAGGCCGAGGTGGGGGGATCACAAGGTCAGGAGTTTGAGACCAGCCTGGCCAACATGGTGAAACCCCATCCCTACTAAAAATACAAAATTAGCTGGGGTTGGTGGTGCATGCCTGTAATCCCAGCTACTTGGGAGGCTGAGGCAGGAGAATTGCTTGAACCCAGGAGGTGGAGGTTGCAGTGAGCTGAGGTGGCGTCACTGCACACCAGCCTGGGTGACAGAGCAAGACTCCATCTCAAAAACAACAACAAAAACAAAAAAACAAAACCAAAACAAATCAAATTAAAAAAAAAAAAGAAGTAAAGACTTGGTGAGGGAAATGGAATTACCAGTGTAAGTTTTTATTATTTATTTATTTGGCTAGGGGTTCACTAGGTGTTTTAATTTTTTTAAAATCAATTTAGAGGATACAAGTGCCATTTTGTTACATGGATATATTCCATAGTGGTGAAATCTGGGCTTTTGGTGTAGCCATCACCCTAATAGGGTACATTGTACTCATTAAGTAATTTTTCATCCCTCATGCCCTTCCTCCCACCCTTCTGAGTCTCCAGTGTCTATTGTTCCACTCTCTGTGTTCACGTGTACACATTATTTAGCTCCCCCTTAAAAGTGAGAACATTTGGCACTTGACTTGCTGTTTCTGAGTTATTTTACTTAAGGTAATAAAACTGCCATTACAGAATTATAACTGAGACATGAAAGAGATCTGACCTAACCAACCCCATCTTGCTTCTAACCTCCAAGCTGTCCTTGTTTATTCCTGGGCATAGGATGAGCAGGAGGAACTTAGTTTATAGTCTATAGTTTGAAACAAAGATGATAAAAATGAACTCCCTTCTTGCCTGGGAACTAGACTGCCTCTGTAGGACTAAAAAATTATGGTTTAGGCCGGGCGCGGTGGCTCACGCTTGTAATCCCAGCACTTTGGGAGGCCGAGGCGGGCGGATCACGAGGTCAGGAGATCGAGACCACGGTGAAACCC